>NC_058081.1:343325839-343544975 GCF_014858855.1 Bufo gargarizans | reverse complement strand
GGGAGGGCCCTAAATATATAGATAAGCTAGGAAGGGTCATCATTTGAAAAGATGCCACTCTACCCACCCAGGATATTGTTTTCATAGAAAAACTGCTAAAGTCTCTCAACATGGTGTCTAGAAGGGGGTGGTAGTTTCTACTGTAAAGTAAGGAGCAGGGCGAAGTAATCTTAACTCCTAGGTATGGGAGTTCTGATGATTGCCAATCCAGGTCATGGGAGGATTTCATAGAGGCTACTACTGCCTGTGGAATATTGATGGGGAGAGCCTGGGATTTGGTATTATTGATTTTATAGTAGGAGAGGGATCCACAGTGCAAAATAATTTTAAGGGCGGCGTCTAAAGAGTTGCAGGGGTCAGTTAGTGTGAGAATGATATCATCCGCGTAGAGTGCGATTTTGTGGGACCTTCCTCCTATTTCCACTCCCGTTAACAAAGGTGAGTTCCTTATAGTTTGTGCCAAGGGTTCCAGAGCCAAAACAAACAGTAAAGGTGATAAGGGGCAACCCTGCCTGGAACCGTTGGTAATTTCAAAGGGATCCGACACTACGCCATTAACCCAGACCTTTGCCGAAGGAGAGGAGTATAAACTATTGATAGCCTGCAGTATTTGACCTGAGAAGCCCATGTGGCGGAGAGCAGAGAATGCATAATCCCAATGCAAGCGATCAAACGCTTTTTCGGCATCCAGTGTAATCGCCAGCATTGGGAAATCATGCACCTCGGCGTAGTTAAGTCTACAATCCGCCTAGTGTAATCAGAAGCTTGTCGGCCAGTCACAAAACCAGTCGGGTCAGGATGGGATGGAGTGGAGTTAATCTGTTGGCAACAATCTTGGCAAAAAATTTTATGTCAGAATTAAGCAGTGAGATAGGACGGAAATTCTGGGGAGTGTCTGGCGCCTTACCCGGTTTCGGGATGGTGACTATTAATGCTTCCAACATGTCTGGGGGGGAAAGAGTGCCCCTCCTGTACTGCATTAAACAGCTCGAGCATATAGGGAGCAAGAACAGGATGAAATTGGCGGAAGTATTCATTAGAAAGCCCATCAGGTCCTGGGGATTTGCCCAGAGGTAGAGACGCAATTACCTTTTTAATTTCTGTGAGCGAAATCGGCGTGTTAAGGGACTGTAATTGTGGCTGAGTGAGAGTGGGGAGGGACGCCTGTGAAAGGAAGTTTGCTACTAAGGCAGAGTAATTCTCTGATAGAGGGATGTCATCTTTCAAGTTATAAAGCGATTGGTAATATAGTTTAAATTGATTGGCTATATCACGGGGGTCTGTCAGTTTTGCCTTAGTCGAGGAATGAATCAAATGGGGTATTTTAGATTTTGACTGTTGAGCTTTCAGTTGTTGTGCTAAGAGTCTGCCTGCTTTGTTACCCTGAGAGTAGTACTTAGAGTGTAGCCTTAGGAGGGATCTGTGGTAGTTTTCGAGAAGTAAGCCACTAAGCTTATTCCGTGCCACTCTAAGTTCATTGGAACACTGAGGGGTCGGGGCGGGTTTGTTTATGGCCTCTAACTCAGCAATGTGCTCTAGTGTTTGTGTAATATCTCTCTCCCTGAGTTTCTTAACCGTGGAGTTCAGTTTAATCAAAGACCCCCTCATAAACGCTTTGTGGGCTTGCCACAGGATAAATTTGTTCAAAACTGAGCCGTAATTAAATAGAAAGTATTCATTCAATTGTGCAGTCAGTTCCAACACATGCTTTGAATTATTATAGAGAAATGTGTTATTCCTCCAGATAGGGGGTCTTGATGATTGAAACTGCTCTTCAAGGGTGATAGTGATCGGAGCATGGTCTGACCATTTAATAAGGCCGATGTCCATAGAAAGTGTATGAAGCAGAAAGAAGTGATCCACCATAAACATGTCTATTCGGGAATAAGACACGTGTATAGGGGAAAAAAAGGTAAAATCTCTTTCGAGGCTGTGTTGAGCTCTCCACACATCTGTAAGGCCCTCAGCGTGCAAGAAGGAAGCAACTCCTGCATCTGATCGCCTCGTAGAGGTTGTAGAGTCAATGGTGGGCTGTAGAACGGTGTTGAGAGCGACGGAATGAGGCGCAGCCATAATGGAGTGCGGCTTGACTTAGGGGGAAGACCGCAGGATGGGAAAGGGTTAAGGATAATCATGGCTAGGGGTCGGTTTAAGGGAGGAAGAGGAGGGTTGATAGATTCGCGGGCAGTATATAGATGTGGGTATAGGAGGGGCTTAGGCAGTCTTAGGAAAAGCAAGCGCGTTTTAGGATGTCTTCGCTGGAGGAGTTGATGGCTGCGGTTAGGGCTGCGGTGCAGGTGCACGGTGCTGCGCGTCTGCAGGAGTCTGTGCTCGCTGCCCTGAACCCCCCTCCTGTGTCGGATGTAGCTGTGCGGCCTGCCCGGGCTAGGCGGTCGGTCCCTCCGGAGCGCCTGAGCCCCGAGCCTACACCGCGTGTGCGCCAGCGGGTCCGGAGTCCTTCAAGGCACCCTCCACTGCGGTCTGTGAGGGCTGATGCGGTCCCCAGGCGCAGCGGGAGGAATGCGGCGCGATGCGGTCGGCTGGCGGGGGAAGGACGGTCCGGTCCGGGTTCCGCCTCCCGGTCTCCAAGGGTGAGTGAGAGGAGGAGTGCGGCTGCCTCGCCGCTGGAGGGGCCGCGGGCGGCGCGGGGTCACGACTTACCTGCTGTCGGCGGGGACGGAACGGCTGGGTCTGCGGCTGGCCTGGGCCTTGAGGGTGTCGGCGGGGACGTGTCGCAGGCGCCGCGGTCGGGGTCCTCTGACCGGCGGCTTCATCGCGGAGGGAGCGTGGCTCAGAGTCCTTCTGCTGCTGTGGTGAGGAGTGCGGCGCGACCTCTAGTGGTGGGTCGGCGTCATAGCACCTTGCCCAGGACTGTTGAGGGGACAGCGCCCTCTGGTGGTGGCCGGGGTACTGCAGCTCACAGTTTCCCTGCTGTGGAGCTTGGAAGTCCGGATTTGGCATTGGAGAGGGATCTGCGGCCAGGTGCGGGGGCCTCTGCTGCGACGGGCGTTGAGGATGTCCGGTTCCTGCGCGCTGAGTCCGAGGGGGAGTCGTCGCCGCTGGAGGACGGTGAAGTGGACCCGGGAGACGGATCTGCGGCTGGCGGTCTGTCCGGCTCCTCCGGGGGAGACGCTGAGCCATCCAGGAGTGACGTCCCGTCGGTGGTGCCAGGAGGAACGCTTGCGGCTGCCGGTGGTTCTTTCCGGGGACGGCCAGGTGAGAGATCTTCGTGTCCGGTTCCTGTTGGGGGTGATGTAGTGCATGCTGGGGGGGGTTCTGAGGTGTTGGTGCGGGATGTGTTGTCTGGTATGCTTGCGTTGCTGTCTCGGTTGGGTCCGGGTTCTGCTGGGTCGCCGGTGGCGGTGTGGTCTTCTGCTCCGGAGGTGGCGCTGGTTCCAGGGGCGGCGCGGGGTGTGTCGGGAGCGGGTGACGTGGGCGCAGGGGCTGGTGTGGTGGCCTCGGGTTCCGGAGTGGCGGCTGGGCCTAGGGGCGATGTGGGCGACGGTGTTAGGTTGGCGGATGCTGCGAAAGGCGAGATTTACGTGTGTTTTGAGGGGCCGCTGGGGGCTCATTTGAAGCAGGAGGTCAGGGAGAAGATATGGAGGGATGAATATGTGGAGATTTTTTCCTTGCTTCCGTTGGAGAAATTTAACTTGGACAGGGGTAAGCCGGATGAGAGTAAGAAGGAGGAGGAGGAAAGGAGGCGGTATCGGTTGATTCCGCGGACTTTTCAGAATTGGCTGCAGGCCTTTGCGATTTTGGCTAGCGTGGTGGGGGAAAAGGCGCCTGAGCACTGCTCGGCTCTTTTTTGCTATATGGATGCGGTGGGGGAGGCTCATCGGACGTATGGGGGTGTGGCGTGGCTGCGGTATGACGAGCAGTTCCGGCAGCGGAAGGCGGTCAGGCCCAGCATTCGTTGGGACCATAAGGATATTGGTCTCTGGATGCGGTTGATTGCGGCGCCCCGGGGGGGGTCTCAGCCCTTTCGTGGAGCGGCCGGGGGTGCCTCGGCTGCGGAGCCTCCAGGGGGGGCTAGGAAGGGTTGTTGTTGGCAGTTCAACGAGGGACATTGCCGGTTTTTGTCCGACTGCAGGTATAAGCATGAGTGCTCCGGTTGCGGCGGGGCCCATAGCCTGTCTCGGTGCTTCCGGCGGGGGAAGGGTAAGGGATCCAAGATTGTGCAGAAAAGGGGTGACGCCGGTGAGGGTGGGAGAGATGGAGCCGTATTTAAGGACGTACCCAAATAGGGAGGCGGCTCGGTTGTTGTTGGAGGGGTTTACTGTGGGATTTGTTATTCCTTGTGGTTTGGTCGGGGCTCAGGTTGCTCCCCGGAATTTGTCTTCGGCTTTGCGTTTTCCTGCAGTGGTAGGGGAGAAGATTGGGAAGGAGGTTGCGGCCGGTAGGGTTGTTGGCCCCTTTGCGGAGTCTCCTTTGCCGGATTTGTGGGTTTCTCCTTTGGGTTTGGTCCCTAAGAAGGAGCCCAATAAATTCCGGCTCATTCACCACTTGTCTTTTCCGGTGGGTGGGTCGGTGAACGATGGTATAGCGGAGGAGTTGTGCTCGGTGTCATACACGTCTTTTGACGAGGCGGTGCGTTGGGTGCGGCGTTTTGGGCACGGCGCTCTGCTTGCTAAAACTGATATCGAGGCGGCTTTTCGGTTGCTGCCCATTCACCCGGATAGTTTCCATCTGCTTGGTTTTCAGTGGGATGGTTGTTTTTATGTGGATTGTTGTTTGCCCATGGGGTGTTCGATCTCGTGCTCTTTGTTTGAGTCGTTTAGTTGTTTTCTTGAGTGGGTGGTGAAGCAGGAGGCGGGGGAAGGGTAAGGGATCCGAGATTGTGCAGAAAAGGGGTGACGCCGGTGAGGGTGGGAGAGATGGAGCCGTATTTAAGGACGTACCCAAATAGGGAGGCGGCTCGGTTGTTGTTGGAGGGGTTTACTGTGGGATTTGTTATTCCTTGTGGTTTGGTCGGGGCTCAGGTTGCTCCCCGGAATTTGTCTTCGGCTTTGCGTTTTCCTGCAGTGGTAGGGGAGAAGATTGGGAAGGAGGTTGCGGCCGGTAGGGTTGTTGGCCCCTTTGCGGAGTCTCCTTTGCCGGATTTGTGGGTTTCTCCTTTGGGTTTGGTCCCTAAGAAGGAGCCCAATAAATTCCGGCTCATTCACCACTTGTCTTTTCCGGTGGGTGGGTCGGTGAACGATGGTATAGCGGAGGAGTTGTGCTCGGTGTCATACACGTCTTTTGACGAGGCGGTGCGTTGGGTGCGGCGTTTTGGGCACGGCGCTCTGCTTGCTAAAACTGATATCGAGGCGGCTTTTCGGTTGCTGCCCATTCACCCGGATAGTTTCCATCTGCTTGGTTTTCGGTGGGATGGTTGTTTTTATGTGGATTGTTGTTTGCCCATGGGGTGTTCGATCTCGTGCTCTTTGTTTGAGTCGTTTAGTTGTTTTCTTGAGTGGGTGGTGAAGCAGGAGGCGGGGGAAGGGTAAGCGATCCGAGATTGTGCAGAAAAGGGGTGACGCCGGTGAGGGTGGGAGAGATGGAGCCGTATTTAAGGACGTACCCAAATAGGGAGGCGGCTCGGTTGTTGTTGGAGGGGTTTACTGTGGGATTTGTTATTCCTTGTGGTTTGGTCGGGGCTCAGGTTGCTCCCCGGAATTTGTCTTCGGCTTTGCGTTTTCCTGCAGTGGTAGGGGAGAAGATTGGGAAGGAGGTTGCGGCCGGTAGGGTTGTTGGCCCCTTTGCGGAGTCTCCTTTGCCGGATTTGTGGGTTTCTCCTTTGGGTTTGGTCCCTAAGAAGGAGCCCAATAAATTCCGGCTCATTCACCACTTGTCTTTTCCGGTGGGTGGGTCGGTGAACGATGGTATAGCGGAGGAGTTGTGCTCGGTGTCATACACGTCTTTTGACGAGGCGGTGCGTTGGGTGCGGCGTTTTGGGCACGGCGCTCTGCTTGCTAAAACTGATATCGAGGCGGCTTTTCGGTTGCTGCCCATTCACCCGGATAGTTTCCATCTGCTTGGTTTTCGGTGGGATGGTTGTTTTTATGTGGATTGTTGTTTGCCCATGGGGTGTTCGATCTCGTGCTCTTTGTTTGAGTCGTTTAGTTGTTTTCTTGAGTGGGTGGTAAAGCAGGAGGCGGGGTGGAGCTCTGTTTTGCACTACATGGATGATTTCTTGTTTTTGGGCCCGGCCGGGTCCAGGGTATGTGCTGTCTTGCTGCATACTATGGAGCGGGTGGCGGCGCGTTTTGGCGTGCCGTTGGCCGTGGATAAGACGGAAGGCCCGTCCACTGTCATTAAGTTTTTGGGGATTGAGATCGATAGTTTGGCTATGGAATGTCGTCTGCCTGGCGACAAGGTGTTGGATCTGTTGCAGGAGGTGGCGTTTTTGAGGCGGGCTAGGAAGGTTCAGCTCAAGCGGGTTCAGTCGGTTTTGGGTAAGTTGAATTTTGCCTGTCGCATTTTGCCGATGGGGCGGGTTTTTTGCCGTCGTTTGGCTCTGGCGACTGCGGGTGTTACTGTGCCTTTTCATTATTTGCGGTTGCCGGGGACTGTGAAGGATGATCTGGCGGTATGGGAGTCCTTTTTGACGACTTACAATGGCAGGTCTGTGTGGATGGATGCGGGGGTTAGTAATGTGGATTTGGACTTGTTTTCGGATGCGTCTGGTTCGTGTGGTTACGGTGTTTTTTGCAGGGGGCAGTGGAGTGCAGGGGCGTGGCCGGTGGAGTGGGAACGGGCTGGTTTTCTTTCCAATTTGGTTTTGTTGGAGCTTTTTCCGATTGTTCTGGCTACTGAATTGTGGGGGGACTGGCTTAGGAATCGGCGGGTGCGCTTTTACTGCGACAATATGGGTGTTGTTCAGGCGATCAACAGTCAGTCCGCCAACTCGCCGCCGGTGTTGAATCTACTGCGGCATCTGGTGTTACGGGGGTTGCAGTTGAATGCCTGTTTTGTTGCAGTTCATGTTCCGGGTGTTGATAACTCACTTGCTGATTCCCTTTCTCGATTTCAGTGGGAGCGTTTTCGAGGTCTGGCGCCGGGTGCCGAGGTCCGAGGGTTGCCCTGTCCCCAGTGGCTCTGGAGCGTGGCCTTGGGGTTTCAGCGGACTTGATTAGGAGGTCGATTAGTAGCGGTACGTGGGCGGCTTACTCTTCTGTGTGGTCGTTGTGGGAGGCTTTGATGGAGCAGGTGGGTGGTTGTAGCTCGTTGGAGGACTTTAGGGCGTTGTTGGTGTTCTGGGTGGGCACGTGTTATGCTGATGGTCTGTCCTTTTCGGTGGCGTCAAAGAGGGTGGCGGCGGTGGCGTTTTGGTTGCGGTTGCGGGGCATCGCTGATGTGTCTCGGTGTTTTATGGTGCGGCAGGCTTTGAAGGGTTATCGTCGGGGACGGGTGCGGAGGGACACCCGTAGGCCGGTGTCCTTGGCGCTGTTGCAAATGCTGTGGACTGCGGCGGGGTCGATTTGTGAGTCGGAGTTCGAGGTGTGTTTGTTTAGGGCGGCGTTTACGTTGGCCTTTTTTGGGGCTTTTCGCATATCGGAATTGGTGGCGGCTAGTCGCAGGGGCGACGGGGGTTTGTTGTGGGAGGACGTGGTAGAGGTGGATGGTGTTTTGCGGTGTTATGTTCGCAGGTCTAAGACGGATCAGGAGGGTAAAGGGGTGGTGTTGTGGCTGAGGCCGATGGTGGGGTCCTTGCTTTGTCCTGTGCGGTGTGTAAGGGATTTCTTGGCGGTTAGGCCCGGTGGCTTGGGGACGTTGTTGGTTCATCGGGATGGTTCGCGGTTGTCGCGTTTTCAGTTTGTCGCTGTTTTTCGGAAGTGTTTGGCGGCCGCAGGTTTACCTGCTATGGAGTATGCCTCTCACTCGTTTCGGATTGGGGCTGCGACTGAGGCGGCCAGGTGGGGCCTGGGGGAGGAGGTTATTCGGCGTATTGGGCGCTGGGAGTCTGATTGTTTTCGTTCTTATATTCGGCCTCATCTGTTGTGAGGGGTGTGGGGATGATGTGGGTTGTTTGGTTGGTGGTTGTGGTTAATTGTGTTTGTTTTATTGCAGGGTCGGCGCCTTGTTTGGCTTGGATTTTCGGGCACTCGTATGTTCATTGGGGGGCCTTGCGAGCGGATGTCCGGAGGAATGGACGTCAATTGGGCTTCTCGGCGGATGTGCTGCAGATTAGGTGGATTGGTTTGCGGGGGCTTCTGTGGGGGCGGGTTTTGCCCGAGTTTCATTTGAATGTGCAGTTGGATCGGCCTCCGGATATTTTGGTTTTGCACGTTGGTGGAAATGATTTGGGGGTACGTCGTTCGCGTGACGTCATTCGGGATATTAAGCTGGATGTGTTGCGGCTGTTGGTGGATTTTCCGGATGTTTTGTTGGTATGGTCTGAGGTGGTGGCGAGGAGTAGCTGGCGGTTCGCTAGGTCGGTGGAGCGTATTAATAAGGCTCGGGCAAAACTGAATAAGGAGGTTGGACGGTTTGTGCGTCGGCAAGGTGGGATAGTGGTGCGTCATAGGGAATTGGAGGCGGCGTCGCCTCAGTTCTTGAGAGCGGATGGAGTGCACCTTAATGATGTTGGAATGGACATGTGGGCGTTGGGCATTCAGGAGGGTCTGGAGACGGCCCTGAGGGTGTGGCAGGACGCCCACAGGTGAGGTGTCACCTGTGGTCTTCTGTGGCTGAGTTATATGGGATCCTGGGGAGCAATACAATGGTTAAGAGATGCGGGACATGTTGGAGCCTGCATCTCATGTGGTTTGGCAATGCTGAGGATGGGGCTCCTGTTTGGGCTAAAAGGCCTACAGGAGGAGTTGCGTGGATACTTCAAGGATTTGGTGCTCTTGGGTCGGTGAGTGCGGCCAGGGGTAACCTTGAAGTATATGGTGAGACGGTTGAGGAAGATGACGCTTGTTTGGGTTGCCCTCCAGGATCCTTGTTATGGTGCAGCGGGTCATGACGTTGAAGGTTGTGTTAAAGTGTCTGTTGTTATTATTGTGATTATTATCATTGTATATGAACAATAAAGTTCGGCCGTCATGGTCATTTTCTCCAAAAGAAAGAAGGTGTCGGTGTGGTTATTGTAAGGTAAAGGTTTGTGGGAACAGACGGAGGAAGTTCTTCCATCCTATTAAGTCATGAGAGCGACGGAATGAGGCGCAGCCATAATGGAGTGCGGCTTGACTTAGGGGGAAGACCACAGGATGGGAAAGGGTTAAGGATAATCATGGCTAGGGGTCGGTTTAAGGGAGGAAGAGGAGGGTCGATAGATTCGCGGGCAGTATATAGATGTGGGTATAGGAGGGGCTTAGGCAGTCTTAGGAAAAGCAAGCGCGTTTCCCACCCTCCCGCCCTCTTTTTTAGCTGGGTTCCTTGGATTGTGTTTACTGTGGGGCTGAGTTATATGGGATCCTGGGGAGCAATACAATGGTTAAGAGATGCGGGACATGTTGGAGCCTGCATCTCATGTGGTTTGGCAATGCTGAGGATGGGGCTCCTGTTTGGGCTAAAAGGCCTACAGGAGGAGTTGCGTGGATACTTCAAGGATTTGGTGCTCTTGGGTCGGTGAGTGCGGCCAGGGGTAACCTTGAAGTATATGGTGAGACGGTTGAGGAAGATGACGCTTGTTTGGGTTGCCCTCCAGGATCCTTGTTATGGTGCAGCGGGTCATGACGTTGAAGGTTGTGTTAAAGTGTCTGTTGTTATTATTGTGATTATTATCATTGTATATGAACAATAAAGTTCGGCCGTCATGGTCATTTTCTCCAAAAGAAAGAAGGTGTCGGTGTGGTTATTATAAGGTAAAGGTTTGTGGGAACAGACGGAGGAAGTTCTTCCATCCTATTAAGTCATAAAATCTCCGCAAAGGAGTACTTTCCCTTGTTTTAGCCTATTCACATTGCGCATGAGTTTATGTAAAAAAAGATTGGTACTATTTTAGGGTGCATATAACTTTTTGATCGCTTGGTATTACACTTTTTGTGATGTAAGGTGATAAAAAATTGCCTTTTTGACACACTTTTTATATTTTCTTTTTTACGATGTTCACCTGAGGGGTTAGGTCATGTGATATTTTTATACAGCAGGTTTTTACAGATGCAGCAATACCTAATATGTCTATTTTATTATTTATTAAAGTTTTACACAATAAATGCATTTTTTTAAACCAAAAATATCATGTTGTAGTGTCTCCATATTTTGAGTGCCATAGCTTTTCTATTTTTTGGGCGATTGTCTTAGGTAGGGTCTCATTTTTTGCGGGATGAGATTACTGTTTGATTGGTACTATTTTGGGGTGCATATGACTTTTTGATAGCTTAGTATTACACTTTTAGTAATGTAAGGTGACAAAAAATTGCATTTTTTACACCGTTTTCATTAATAAATTTTACAGTGTTCATCTAAGGGGTTAGATCATGTGATATTTTAATAGACCTGGTTGTTATGGACACGGCGATACCTAATACATCTACTTTTTTATTTATTTTTCACTTTTAACACAATAAAAGCATTTTTGAAAAAAAAAAATCATGTTTTAGTGTCTCCATATTCTGAGAGCCATAGTTTTATATAGAGGCCCATTTTTTGCAGGATGAGGTAACAGTTTGATTGGTACTATTTTGGGGGGCATACGCTTTTTTGATCTCTTGGTGCTGCACTTTTTATGATGTAAGGTGACAAAAAAATGATTGTTTTAGCAGTTTTTATTTTATTTTTTCTACACGTTTTTGTTTTTTGTCCCACTATGGGACTTCAACTTCTGGGGTCTGATCCCCTCTGCAATGCATTATAATGCAACCTGTATTGTAATGCATTGGCTGTCAGCTTTTATGCCTAATGTGGGAATCCTTTGCACTTTTATCTTCAGTTCTCTGCAATCTCCAGGAATACAGTGTGTCAAGGTCAAATTTGGTCTGCTTATAGGTAGATTAAAGGCACAAATTGTGCCAAAATGGATACATTCCCCCCATAATGTTTATAAGTGGTTCTAATAAATATGGTGCACAAGTATAGTTTTAATGTGTCATCTATTGAACGGCAAAGTCTGAAATCTTTAAGATACTGAATGATACTGAATGAAGAAACAAATCATGGAGAAATATAGTATATAGACACTCTTCTTGGCAGGAAAACATGTTTAACATGTGTGGGAGGAAAATGATGACAAGAAAAATCAATTGATTACACAAGAATTTGCATGAGGAATTTGGAATGGTTGAGTACTAAGAGGATACGGTGCATTTGTAATCCATCAGCATGTAGAATTAAAGTGCCATTGTTGGATCTTTTCCTATTTGTCTCTACCATTAATTATTTTATTTGTTGGCCTTCAACTATTTGATATGAAGACACTTCCAAGTGTTTAGAGAAAATCAAATGAAGGATGAAAGTGGTTAGTCAGGCACATTAGATATTTGTCCATTGATACCTCCAATTTCAACAATATTGAGTTTGGGTCAACATAATGGTGTCACACAACCTCTCCCACCAAGGGAGTAAGGCTCAGGTGGGTTGGATATTACCCAACCAGTCATTTATTTCCTTGGAAAACAAGCGCCCACATATGTGATTCTGCTTATCTCTACCCTATAGAAAAAAAACATGCATTTTTCCGAGGAATGCAGGAAAAACAATGGCCCACATTTACTAATCAAAAAGTTTCAATTTGTGAAAAAATGTGTGACTTTTTTAGCGAAATTTGAAAATTTGGCCAAAGTTTATTACGAGAAGGAGTGACCTACAATTTTTAGACGAATGTATTAATAGTGAAAATTTGGTAACAGCTCTTCACATACAGAAATTCATCAAGCTCCTGCATCTCCCAGGATGCATTGCAATAAGCTCTTGTTACCCCTTTCTCCCCTGTCCTTCACATATACCCTTAGAGATACATATGGTATGTAATGCTCGCACAATTTCCTTCTCCACTGTCTAGAGAGAGACAGAGCTATATATTTTTATAATTTTAGTAGGGATGAATGAATCAAAAGTGGCTGGACCACTTCACCTGCTTTTCTATAAGGATAATATGCCAGAACTGAGAGGAGGAAGGGAGCAGGGAAGGTACTGAACATCTTAGTCCTTCTGTAAGGCTTGGTCTACACAACGACATTTGTCGTGCAACAATAAGTTGCGAGACAGATAGGGCACAACTACACTGCAACATTTTGCTGCACCAATGTCGTGCAACAATTTTTATAATGGCAGTCTATAGTGTCCCACTGCAACATGCAACATGCTGCGACTGCGACGCGACAGTCGCAGAAAAATCCATCTCGAACCATAGACTGCCATTATAAAAATTGTCGCGCGACATTGGTGCAACAAAATGTTGCGCGACAAATGTCATCGTGTAGACCTAGCCTGAATGCAGAGAAGGTGGACCAGAAGGATAAGCAGCAGCGGGCACTACTAAAAAGGAAAATGTAATGTACAAAAAAAAAGACCAATATTTTTATTGCTTGTATATTACAAAATTGCTTCATTTGAAATGCTTAGTAATACTTGTAGTGAAATTGCCCCTTTAAGAGGTATGCACCTTTCAATAAATTCGGCAAGATTCACTGCAACAATCAATTATTTGACTGTATGAAACACCTATCTTAATATCAGACAGAAGTAAGGCTTCTCTATTCGAGAATAATAGGTTTGGGAATTTCTATGAAATGAGCTGAGAATCTTTTTTCTATAACCCAGCCCTAGTAAACTAGCCAGCATAGAATTGTAAGGGAGAGTTGAAGGTCAGCATTGTACAGTACATGTAGACACACACGCGAACACAGAGCAGCAGCTTCACTCCCAGCTAAATTCACTGCTGCAACAATCAGGACAAAGATAACTTCAAACAGTAATGTGTACAAAAATTCCTCCAAATTGCATCAAGCTATGTTTATCTAGAGTCAATTTAGGCGTCACTATTGTTTCAGGACACCATACCAAACTACACACAGCACAGTATAGAAGAAGCCTTCAGCCTGAGCCAAACAACTTTCATTGCCATACCATGACAGGGGACAGCCAGGCTGGCAGCATGGCGGCTCAGTGTTTAACGCTGGTGCCTTGCAGTGATGGTATCCTAGGTTTGACTCCAAACAAGGACAACATCTGCATGGAGTTTTCTATGTCCTTCTCACACTCCAAAGACATGCTGATGAGCCCCATTGGGGACAGCATGATAATGTCTGTAAAGCGCTACAGAATATGTCAGCGATATATGAGAAAACAAAAATCTGCAATACATACAGCAATCTGGTAGCATTTAATAGGCTCATATTGATATCAATGTGTTGCATCTGCATATTTTGCAGTGAGTTCGTGATCCGCATTATGGGGACAAGTATAGAGGATGTTCTACCTTTTTTTGAAATTGACATACGGATGCAGAAAGGACACAGATCAGCCGAGTGCCTTCCACATCCATATGTCCTTTCTACAATAAGATATCATATGTCTGCAAAATGCAGATCACAGACCCATTGTCAATGGGTCCACCAAAAATGTGGACCGCACATGGACAGTATCCGTTTTATGCGGATCTGTGATTTGCTGACTGCAAAACGGACACGGTTGTGTGCATAAGGCCTAACTTAAAGATTAGATCACAGATTTGACATCATTAGGTAAAGTCAACATGAATCGTATACGCTGCAGATCTGCCAAATCTTCAGCGTTGTACAGCACCAGGAAAAATCTCAACCACACATTGTGAAAAAAAAATCCACAGCATAAATTGACCTGCAGTGCTTATTTTAAATTTGGGGAGGTTGATTTATGCTGCATATTTCCATTACAGATTTTACTCTTTGCAACGCAAAGGCCAGAATCTGAAGAAAGCACTTTTTGCCACAGATTCAGGGCTCATTGCCAATTTTGCGGAACGGGTGCGGAGCCATTCATTTCAAGTGGTTGCAAAAGATGCGGACAGCACACCATGTGTTGTCTGCATCCGATGTTCTGTCCCGTGGCCCCACAAAAAATGCAATCGCGGACAAGAATAGGCATTTCTATAATGGGCCGCCGGTTCCGTTCCCCAACTTGCGGAAAGCATGTGGGCGACATCCGTGTGTTGCGGATATGCAATTTGCAGAATGCAAAACACAGCACGGCCATGCGCCCTTGCTTTTGGTTTTGCTGTGGAAATTCTACCTTGTGTGGCCATGACCCTGAAAGTGCTATCTGCCTTCATTAGGCATAATAATAAGTAACTGGTGCTTCATTCAGTGTCATCATCATAGAGATGGTAAATAGTAACAATAGTGCCAATAATGCCATAGACAACAACTTTGGCATAGACCAGAAATGAGAATAGAGGTAGGCTAGTTTCACACATGTGGCACAGGAATCCAGCAGGCTAAATTCCGTCAGAGAACACCCTACCAGAGTTCTCTGGATCCACATGCTCTCTAGACCACATTGACTATCATAGGAACCAGCGGGGATCTGGCCACTCCATCGGCATAAATCCTACAATTCGGACAGGCAAAAATTGCTGCTTGCACCGTTTTTTGTCCAGCCAAATCCCGGCATTTATAACGGGGAGGAGCTGGATCCCCACTAGTGCCCATTATACTCAATGAGGTCCAGAGACCATGACACACTATCCAGCTATGCTGGATCCAGAGAACTTTGGTAGGCTGGAATTGTCAATAATTCTAGCAAATGAAAATCTGAAACCTCTGAAACAATTGGTGGATTAGTTATTGTTAGGTGACATGGTATCTATATTTCACTATAAAATGAGGGGGGAAATCTACTACATCAAGAAGCAGTAAACCCAAATAGGCAACTTTACTTACCTAAATTGCCTTTTCAACACAGGAGTATGACTTGGTTGCCGTCATAAATACTTTTTGCCTCTGAAGTTCAGAAATCTAGATGTAGAAATGAGTCTGTCTCTCTGACAGCGTCTGCACAACTGTTTGTTTCCAGCAGATACATGGATTACTCATTAACTAGTGACTTTACTTGTATAAACAGATCTGGAATTCTCCGAAAGAATATAGTGCAGGGCTAGAAGCCAAAGTGGAGATAAAAAAGACAATGGGGGTCATTTACTATAACTTTAAGCTCGTTTTCTGGTGTAGAAAAGTCACAAATTCTGACGCAAGTGCTAATTTGCAACTAAATTTACATCTTTTTTAGCTTTTTCCGACACCCTTGCCAGGGGTGTGGTTGGTAGGAGGCGGGCCACAGACGGGAGCTCCGTGGCACAACTCATTTAAAAACGTGTGCCAGAAATCTGACGCACATTACACCAGACATATACTCCAGCTCTTGGATAGTGTAGATTTCTGTTCTGGGCAGAGAGCAGAAGATGTGCCAAATTCATTAAGAGGAGGGCGTCTTTAAATAAATTGGTTGGATCTTTCTCCAGCAGGGTTTTTACGAAGGCTGGCGTCTTCAGTAAATGATCCTCAATCTGTATCCTGGACATTTCTTTTATTACTACAAGTAGGCATTTAACATGGAGGGTACTCCCACATAGGATAGCTATACTGTGGAGTTGCCATTGCAGACATGCATATGGTAAATTTGAACTCTATTACAGTACCAGCAAACGTGGATGAGGTTTTAGCAAATCTCTCCCACATGTCAAATATTTTTGACCACTTTGTTTAAAGGGTTTCTACCACCTCATTTTTGACCGAATTAGCTTTCAGACACTAGCGATCTGCTAGTGTCTGATCTCCATAACCATGCAATTCTCAGACCTTTGTGTGGAGCCGTTTCATGAAAAAACTAACTTTTATTCCTACGCCTCTAGGTGCTATGGGGGTGTCTTTTCAGCACCTAGAGGCTCGGTCTACTCACACTGTATGCCGCCCCGCTCGTCCGTCAAGCCCGCCCATCTCGTCTTGAATGCCTGCCTCCATCTCAGCCATTGGATGAATTCTCGCGCCTGCGCCGTTCACTTCTGTCTTCGGCGCAGGCGCAGTGAGTGAATGATGCGCTCCTGGTGCCGGATTCCTCACTGTGCCTGTGCCGATTACGTCACAGCGAGGAAGCCGGCATCAGGAGAGCGGCCTTCACTCACTGCGCCTGTGCCGAAGACAGAAGTGAACGGCGCAGGCGCGAGAATTCGTCCGATGGCTGAGATGGAGGCAGGCATTCAAGACGAGATGGGCGGGCTTGACTGACGAGCGGGGCGGCATACAGTGTGAGTAGACAAAAAACGCTTCCAGTATAAATAATGCCCCTATAGTATCTCCACTAATAATAATGCCCCCTAGTGTGCCCCAGTAATAATAATGCCACTATAGCCCCTCCACCCTATAATTCTCCTAGCAGTTCCCCCTTTAATTCCCCCAGTAGTAATGTCCCCTATTGTGCCTCCAGTAATAATGATGCTCCCAGTAATGTAGCTATAATGTGCCCAATAATTCCCCCCACCATATCCCCAGTAATGTCCATATAGTGCCCCCAGTAATGCCCCCCATGTTGCCCCCAATAATGTCCCTATAGTATCCCCAGGCGGACAGGAAAAAAACTAAACTAATACTCACTTGAGTTCTGTTTCCTGCAGCTGTCAGCAATGTAGGCTTCTTCTGGCCCCCTGAGATTCCTGTATCCTGGCGCAGGCCATCATGATGACGTCATCACTACATCTGGGACCCAGACCAGGCGGTCTCAATCAAGACATTATTTCGCAACTGTCTATACCGTTTCACTGCCATTGGCACAATCATCTCCTGTGCCCCATCGCAGTATTCAACTGCATCGACGTCCCCAGAACAGCAATACAGTTGAATTCAGAAAGGGGACCTGAGGCCACCTGCCAGGTACATAAGTACTTGGTGCTCCCATCGTTAATTAATGCTGGGAGCATCAGATCATTATGTACCTGTCCCAGTGACCATGAGGAGGGCTTTGACAGCATCCCTGGGCATAGGCCCAATGGGAATCATTCTGGTAGGGACGATGGCCTGCACATATTTCTGCCTGGAATCTGTGCTAAATCCACTTCCTTCTGTTTTCAGTGGGAAATCCCTGCTGTTAGGCTGGGTTCACACCTGAGCGTATTCGAAAAGCGCTTTTTACAGGTGTTTTTATCGGGTGTTTTTGAAGCGTATTTTGGGGCGTTTTTGTATTTTGGAAACACGCGTAGTACGCGCATTTGTGTGATTAACCACAGAGGCATCCAATGAAAAACTGCCACAATACGCGCGACAATACGCCCCCAAAGAAGCTCCTGTACTTCTTGGGGCGTAGGGCATTTTACAGCTCGTTCGTACGCGCTGTAAAGCGCTCAGGTGAGAACCATGCCCATAGGTAAACATTGGTTTTTGTCCGTAGGAACGCGCTGTAAAACGCTCAGGTGTGAACCTAGCCTAATTCATATGGGGCATTTTATTTCACTCATGGATTTAAAATCTGTGTTGTTAAAAAAAATAGCAACAGTTTTATTTTTGGTGCGGATTCCATGTGGAACTTCTCACGGAAATCACTGGAAGACCTAAAAAGGCCCCAAAATCCACTTTAAATGGTAAAATAAATTAAAAATGGCAGAAAATGAATTTTGTGGCGGATATTCCATGTACTAATATAACCATGTGAACATAGTCTCAAAGTAACAATAAAACGGTAATGGAAAAAAGTAAAAAGGCAATGAAGATACATTACAAAAAGACTATAGTTTACATATTCTGTACAGAGGCGGATCAAGGACTTAGATATAGTGGAAAACTAGTAGAGCAACAAATTTTTTGCGTCTTGCTCTTTGCATCTCCTTTTAATATGAAAACCACACCATCAGCAGAACGAACATAGAAACATCTCATCACATGGTCTGCATTGTGTTATTTTTCTGGAAATGTATAAATGAATTGACAACTGGGCATTACAATTCTAATTGTCCAAGGGCTGTGCCTAGTGATTATGGACAGCGCTAGCCTGTGTGGGGGAAAAAATGGCTGATTAATAAATTGGTTTTGTCTATATATTCAATACAATATTCACGTTAGAGGGTTTCAGAGAGTGAAATATCTGTGATCTGTGGAGGTCCAACTCCCAGCAGGCCTGATGATAAGCTGTTTGAAGGAGTATTGCGGCCTCTTCCTAGGCCAGTGACGTCACATTCATTGATCACATAGCCTTGGTGCAGCTCAGTCCCACTGGCATGAATGGATCTAGGCTGTAATACTAAGCACATACACTATACAATGTACAGAGCTGTGCTTGGTATGCTGTGAGGAGGTTATCAATAATGTACCCCTGGAAAACCCCTTTAAGCAATAAGTAAGTACATTAAAGAAAGGCTCCGATCAGCAAAAAAATGAAATGCTCACTGTTCATAAGTGTTCTCTAGTTAGACATTGTAAAGATTTATGCTGCTAGTATTGTCTTCTACAGTAATAGCCCTACAGACTAGGGTTGTTGCGGGTATCGAAATTTCGATACCCAATCGATACTTTTGTCCCGGTATCGATACGATACCGGGATTTCCGTTTTTTCGATACTGGGCTGCGCTTCTGCGCAGTCTAGTATCTCTGAACATGAGCGCGCTGCTATCGGCGCGCTCATGTTCTCTCTCAGCAGCACGGGGAGAAGGAAGCTGTCCTCCCTCCCCCTGTGCTGCTGCTGCCGCTGCCACCAATGAGAAGCGAGGGGCGGAGGAGGGGCGGCAATGAGAAGCGAGGGGCGGAGGAGGGGCAGCGCCGGCAATGAGAAGCGAGGGGCGGAGGAGGGGCAGCGCCGGCAATGAGAAGCGAGGGGCGGAGGAGGGGCGGCGCCGGCAATGAGAAGAGAGGGGCGGAGGAGGGGCAGCGCCGGCAATGAGAAGCGAGGGGCGGAGGAGGGGCAGCGCCGGCAATGAGAAGCGAGGGGCGGAGGAGGGGCAGCGCCGGCAATGAGAAGCGAGGGGCGGAGGAGGGGCGGCGCCGGCAATGAGAAGAGAGGGGCGGAGGAGGGGCGGGCGCACTGCGCCACCAATGATAGGATTATTTCAACACAGAGCTGCGCCCAGCGATGCCCCAGCACTCACCATTAGTCCTGGGCGCCGCTCCGTTCGCCTGCAGTGCCCCATTACTGTCTCCTCTCCTGCTCCACATGCTGCTGATTACTATCGGAGCGATGGGAGGAGACATCAGCTTCACTAGTAGGCGTTCCTTCTCCCTGCGCTGCGATTGGACAGCGCTACAGCCAGGGAGAAGGAACGCCCACTAGTGAATCTGATGTCTCCTCCCATCGCTCCGATAGTAATCAGCAGCATGTGGAGCAGGACAGGAGACAGTAATGGAGCACTGCAGGCGAACGGAGCGGCGCCCAGGACTAATGGTGAGTGCTGGGACATTGCTGGGCGCCGCTCTGTGTGGCCTGATAGTGAAAGTCTGGACTCATATACAGTAGTCAGTCTTTAACACATACAGGAGGCGGGTGCCGGCAGCAGAATCGCATTGCCGGCACCCTGCCCCTGACAGGGAGCTGCGATCAGCGGCAGTTAACTGCCGCTGATCTGCCAGTACCCGCCTCCTGTATAAAGAGGTAGTTATCATTGCCCCCCCCCCCCTCAACCCACCCATCCCATTAAAATCATTGGTGGCACAGTGTGCCGGCCCCTCTCAACCCCCCAGTATTAAAATCATTGGTGGCAGTGGCCACAGGGACCTCTTCCCCCCCCCCCCCCTCATTGGTGGTGCAGTGGCAGCTTCTGATCGGAGCCCCAGCTGTGTAAGCCTGGGGCTCCGATCGGTTACCATGGCAGCCAGGACGCTACAGAAGCCCTGGTTGCCATGGTAACATCCCTGATGCTGTGTGCACAGAGCAGCAGGGACAGTGTGGAGTCCTATTCACCCTAATAGAGATCTATCAGGCTGAATAGGAAAAGGGATGAAAGATCCCAGGTTCTAGCCCCTAAGGGGAAAATAGTCATTAAATAAAAAGTGTAAAAAAAACAAACAAAAAACACTAAAATATGAAGTATAAATCACCCCCTTTTCCCAATTTCACATATAAAATATTTAAATAATAAACATATTACATCGCCACGTCAGAAAAGTCCAAACTATTAAAATATATAAAAAAAAATCTAGGTGGTGAATGCCGGAACAGAAAAAATAAAATAAAAACTGCGCGATTCGCCATTTTTAAAAATGAGGAATGCACGTGGCTTTTTTTGTTTATTTTTTTCGCGTGGTATCGAATGGTATCGAGTATCGCAATACTTTTTCATGGTATCGAAACCGAATCAAAAAATTGGTATCGCAACAACTCTACTACAGACTGCATGATTTTCAGGCCAATTATTGGGAACGAGAGTTCATAGGAATGTTTGTTCCCCATGATTGGTCCATACAATGAAACAGCCAATGAATCTGCAATGTTTGTTGATGAAAGCATAGAAGAGGGATGAAAGATGCCCGATTATCGGCATCATGTATAACACCCGAGTGGCATTATCACACCTGTTTCTACCTGGACATGCAATCTCAATGTAATTTTATTCATCTATTCCAGGTCCTATATAGTGTGCATTTCCTGTTATGTATCTGTTTATGTTCAAATGTAATGTGTCTGGTTCACCAGCAGGTGGCAGCGAATATGGCAGAGCAGTATGTAGAATAGAATGGAACCTTCCAGTCCATTTTAACCCAGCCCCCCCCCCCCCCCCCCTGTGGAGGAGTGGGCGAGTCCCATGACCTGCAGGAAGGGTGGAAACCAGTTACTTCCAGTTAGTTCTACCTGACCCCTGCTAAGGAAGCAGGTGTGCAGTGCTGCGTCCCTCCTGGATGTGTGTTGCCCACATTAGCCAGAACACCTTAAGTTCTGCTGGAGCAGAGAGACCACTTCTAGAAGTCTCATTAGCCAGGAAGAAGTTGCCCTGTGCCTTGCCATAGAGTCAGACAAAGAGAGAAGTTGCAGCAGAAAGCAAAAGGAAAAGTTCCTATTTAATCCTGTCAGCATAGCAGAGCCGAGAGGGTTTGCCTGCCATTTTCATGCTGAAGCTTGCTGGGAACCAAGACTTAGTCTGTAAACCATTTGAAGAAACGTTTATGCAAAGTAAAGCTGCAGTTGAACTTCATGAAAAGTCTGGACTCAATTTCTTTCATCATCCTCTCCACCACCAATTCACCCTATTTGCTCTGCTTCATCCGGCAACGCCTGGGGTTCCTGGATATCCAGGTAGGAGCACCGTGACAAGTGCAAAGCTGCACCTCAAGGGACATCTTAGGCCACCCTACATATCATTCTGGCAGTGTATTACATGTATTATATTGCATTACAATGGATACAATAGGCACCCTCACAACATCAGCAGGAGATGTTCACATTTAATGCCATCTTAAAGGGGATCTGTGACCAATTGTTTGCTTCCCTAATTATGGGCAATATAAACTGGTAACAGATCCCCATAGCAAAATGCTGGGTCACTTTTATTAATTGACCCAGCCTTTCTACTAAAATCTTCTATTGAACAGCTCCAGCACGTGCTGACGAGTCCTGAATATCCATTAGCTCCTGGTTTTAGCGCCGGTTTTAGCCCACCCTGCCATTGATTTCGGTTGGGGAAAAAACTGTCAATCGGTGGCACAGGGACGGAGAAAGTCAGAAGCTCATGAATATCAGAAATCATTTGCTGTTAGAATCTAGCAGCATAAAACTAGTGACAGATTCCCTTTAAGTATGGGCACATGGTCTACAATTTATGGAAAGCCACATCTAATCAGTTGAGATAAAAATAAATATCTTTAACAATAGACCTGCCATTATTACTGTCTGCATATCTCAATATTTTATTGCAGATTTCATGCAATCTTATCAACTGTGTTTTAAAACTGGCCACTATTTGCAGATAAAGCTGAAGGTTTTCTGGTGCTCTTAGCAGCAAACTGTGAAGTTCTTGGGTGAATACAAACTTATATACTGAGGAACTGCATAACCAGAAATTCTCTAATATCTTTTAAGAAGACCGCTATATACAGGAGGAATCCTAATGGAGTTCATAGGTGATAATATGACAGTAAGTGATTGCTGCTGTTAAAATGTTAGCCTAGCTTATTCATATCTGCACTGGAGGCTCCATTTGGAGCCTACATCACAGATTCCATCAAAAGTAGCGGAGAGTAAAGTCCTGCATGCAGGACTTTCTTCTCTGCTAATAAAGTGGACTGCTGAAGGACCCTATTATTGTCAATTGCATCTGATTGGTTCCGTTTGGGTCACTTACATGCCGAATCCAGCACCTCCATTATTTTTGTTGTTATGGGTCTGTCATCGGGGAGAACAACGGAAATCAATAGCATTGGTGTAAGCTGACCCTTATTCTTCTCATAGTCAGGGCAGAATTTGTTGTTGCTGAACATTTGTTCTTATAATTTGCTGTGGTTATTAATAATTGCTATATATGTGGGATTCTCAGAATAACCTGTCTTACGTGGAAGCTTTTCAGTCCAGAGATACAACGTTAAAACCTCTTGATACCAAGCAGAATTCAGAACCACTCTTTCATTTTTCTATGGGGTTGTTTTTATGACGCAGCACACAAAAAAGCAATGCACACCAAAAGATCTTCTTTACGGATTGTTCTTATTATTACGTCGGAGCCCACTAATGATCCTCCCCTGGTTTTAAGATTTCCATGACTGCCATCCAAATGTACATTCATGTTTCCATTGAGCAAAAGGACAGTCTAATTTACCATAATACCTGGGTCTCCTAACAGATCTGACCATTATAACACATACTAAAAGTATTTTTTGAACATTCTCTTTAAACATCCTTAGCTATTTAAAAGTTAAATAAATGTATTCTCTAAAAATATGATTGAATTAGAAATTGATTTTAATTGCATCATAAATGTAAAAATCCTTAGGTGTTCAAAGTCCAAATCAATGATTACAAACCCGGCATTATCTGTACTAAATTGATATATTTAATCTGATTGCTAAACCAAGATCTTATCTTCTGAGATTAGTTGGTTATCTATGTGATACGAGATTGATGATACCATTGGCATTAATTCAGAACTCCATTCATTTCAGCCATAGCTCTGTTAATGTCACATACAGTACTGTGTAGAAGAATGTCCCATATAGAGGTGACAATTTCAGATAAAAATGAGATACCAGCTGGGACTGTACTTTGAATATGTTTAGGCTCTTCTGTGTATATAGATTGTAATAAGGGAATTGAAAAGGTCCAGTATAGTAATGGCATATTCTAAATCAGGGATCAGAAACCTCTGGCACTCCAGCTGTTGTGAAACTACAATTCCCAACATGCTCCATTCATTTCTATGTGAATTCTTAGAAGATCAGAGCAAGTATGCATGCTGGGAGTTGTAGTTTCACAACAGCTGGAGGTTGCCTACCACTGGTCTAATTCTTCTACAGGACAAAAATCCCATCACTGGGGGTGTCTCAGGTATGGTTTCAGGTGTGGTTAAAAAAAACTTGAGGCAGAATGCTAGAAGGAATCAAGAGGTGACTAGTTCCATATGTGACCAGTTCCAATAGCCAATATCCAGAAAAACAAAGAGTTTGTAAAAATCGGTCACAAAGTCTTGGATGAAGATGCAGTACATCAATGAAATGCACTTGACCTTTCTGGATCTCTCGATCAACATTGACAATTCCAGAAAAATAGTGACCAGGATGTTCAGAAAACCCACAGCGACTAACACTTTACTCAGGTGGGAAAGCGGGCATCCTCACACACTAAAACAAGGTATTCCCAAAGGCCAGTACTTAAGGGCCCGATGGAATTGTTCAGAGTGGGATGACTTCAAGCTGGCAGCAAATGATCTCCAGAGAAGGTTTACACAGAGAGGTTATCCCTTATCACCCCTTAGGGAAGCCTATCAGCATGCGGCGGCATGCAATAGAGAAAGCTTGTTACATCCAAAGAATCATAATGTTCAAGATGCTAAGATCAGAATTATTGGCATCTATGACCAAGCATACAAGGAGGTACGCAAAGTCTTGGGAGACCACTGGGGAATTCTAAAATCAGACCCGACCCAGATGTGGGACATCTCATAGATGAGTACCCGTCGATTACATATCGGAGGGGATTTAATCTCAGAGACAGAGTGGTGCATAGTGTCTTTACCACTCCTACCAATGAGCCATGGCTGGCAAAGAAGCCGAATGGCACGTTCAAATGTAGCAGTTGCATTGCGTGCAAAGTGATTCAAAGGGGCAATACCGTGGTTAGTACCGTTACTGCCACAAAATGGGATATCTTTAAAAGCATCCTAAAATCTCATTGTGAGAGGTACATACCTTATGGGAATAAAAGGTTAAGGAACAAAAAGAAACCAATGTGGATAAACAGAACTGTAAAGAAAGCAATAAATGACAAAAAGAAAACATATAAAACACTAAAACAGGACGATAGTATGGAAGCACTGAAAAACTATAAGGAAAAAAATAGAACATGTAAAAAATGAATAAAAGCGGACAAACTAGAGACCGAAAGATTAATTGCCAAAGAGAGTAAAACTAACCCTAAAATGTTCTTCAATTATATAAATGTTAAAAAGTATAAATCTGAAGGTGTCAGCCCTTTAAAGAGTAATGAGGGGGGAGTCGCAGAGAGTGATGAGGAGAAATCAAAGCTGTTAAATATTTTTTTCTCCAATGTATTCACTGAGGAAAATAAACTCAGATGACATGCAGAATGCAAAAATAAATTCCCCATTAAAAGTGTCCTGTCTGACCCAGGAAGAAGTACAACAGCGACTTAAAAAGATTAAAATAGACAAATCGCCAGGACCGGATGGCATACACCCCCGTATCCTAAAGGAATTAAGTAATGTCATAGCCAGACCCTTATTTCTGATATTTGCAGACTCTATACTGACAGGGAATGTCCCACAGGATTGGCGCATAGCAAATGTGGTGCCAATATACAAAAAGGGTCCAAAAACAGAGCCTGGAAACTATAGGCCGGTAAGTTTATAAACATCTGTTGTGGGTAAACTGTTTGAAGGTTTTCTGAGAGATGCTATGTTAGAGTATCTCAACAGAAATAAGCAAATAACGCCATATCAGCATGGCTTCGTGAGGGATCGGTCATGCCAAACTAATTTAATCAGTTTCTATGAGGAGGTAGGTTCTAGACTTGACAGCGGCGAACCAATGGATGTCGTATATCTGGACTTCTCCAAAGCATTTGACACTGTACCGCATTATCTCTATTTAGTGTGCAATGCTGTGTGACAGCAGACATTTGACCTGTGACCTATAAGGTTCCTCAATGTCTATTCATTTGTCTTCCACAACTCCAGTCTTGTATGAGCTACTCCTACTTTCCATGCATTGCATGTATATTCAGATGCGGGTTTCTGGGTGATAACAGCTGACCATTCGGGTTGGAGATGCCAGAAACCATTAAAACTGTTACGTTTTAGGGCTCATGCACACGACCGTTGTTGTTTTGCGGTCTGTTTTTTCACTGATCGGTTGTTCCGTATCTGAGTTTTTTTTTCTATGATTTAAGTTCTCTTCCGTTCCGTTATTCCACAAAACATATCCGTATGGTTTCCAAATTTTTTTTGCGGATCAGAAATGGAAACAGTAACTTATTAATCACAAAACACATGAGCAATATGGGCTGGGCATAGCATTTCTACAGTATGGATCCGCAAAATACGGATGAAATACGGATGACATACAGAAGTGTTCCATGTGCATTCCATATTTTTTTTTGCGGACCCATTGACTTGAACGGGCCTCGGACTGTGATTTTTGGACAATAACAGGAAATGCACTACTTTTTTTGCGGAACTGAAATACTTAAACGGAATGCACACGGAGTACTTTCCATTGTTTTTGCAGACCCATTGAAGTGAATAGTTCTGTATACGGTCCACAAAAAAAAAAACGGAATGGATGCGGAAAGAAGATACGTTCGTGTGCATGAGCCCTTAAAGTGATTGTCCAGGATCCACTTTTTTAAGCTAGCCCTCGTAGCATGGTTGACCTAATACAAGAATCATATTCACTTCTTCCCTGATGCTTCGGTCCTGCTTCCTGGCGTTTGGCAATCTTCTGGTTCCAGGCTTGTTGACGCCTGCCCAGGTTGTGGACAGGGTGACATGCACCGCTACAGCCAGTGATTGGTCTCAGTGCTAATGTGTAGCGTTGAGCGAATCTAAGTTAACAAAGTGGAATTCAATTGAAATTTCACATCCAACCGGCTATGGGCCTGGTCATATGCACCGTTCCAGCCAATAACTGGCTTCAGCGGTCATGTGCCGATTGTGGCCACATCATCACTGAAACCAGTCATTGGCTGGAGAGGTTCATGTGACCATGCCCATAGCCGGGCAGATGTAAACAGCGCGGAGACTGGAAGATGGAGACAGCTGGCACTGCACATAAGACCGGAGTGGCATGGAGCAGGTAAGTATGAATCTTCTGTTTCAGGGCCATGCTGCGGGCACTTTATACTGGAAAACCCCTTTAAGCTTCACCTTGTTTTCAACAATATACAAATAATTTATATTAACTCACTGCACTAGTAAATGACTAGAGTATTAATACATTACCCTAGTAATGAGCTGCCTGTGGGTTTATTCATTTACCAGTTCTTGCTTCATCCGTATCCAGTACCTTCTTTTTTGTAAGTAAATAGATAATTAGCCAGGTCAAATAAAACCTTTGCTGTTGTCTGAGCAGTGACACAATGTTTTCATCTAGAATATTTTGATGCCATTTAATACCCAATCACAAGCCCATCTTATTCTACCGTACACACAAGATATCCCAGGCATCAACATTTAGGGATTCCAGCAGTTTACAGCTCTCCCCGTGATGGCTTATTGCATCTACATGTATCTAGATGTATTAGTTTGCTCATCAAGTTTTTCTAATTGCCCCATAACAATACAGCCCGACCTGTTTAGTTCCTGTGTCAGCAGAATACACTATTTGGAGTTATTATTATACATTTTATTTCATTATATGATCTTCATTAATAAATTCCTCAGACTGACAATTCACCTTGGATGGAACAGAGCCCATGACCAACATGCTATCTCTTTCTGATATTGTCATGCAATATATAGAGGATTTGATACTTGGTTTAATTGGGAGACCAAAGGGCTGTACATTCTGGACAGACAGAGTACATTTTAATCTACATCTTCCCTATCTATCTTCAGGAAGCTACTTTAAATTGAGAGATTATATACAGGGCCTTATCTATGATCCTGTCCTTTAAGGTGATAATGAAAAAGGTGACCAAAGGTAGGGCATGTGATAAACGTATTGTTAAATACCCTGGCGCTTCTGTGCTGCGGCTTTGGTGCTCCCTACTGGTCTATATGTACTTGGCTGCAGCAATGTCATGCTCATATACCTACATGATCACTGCAATGAATGGCCTCAAAAGATCGTGGCGTGAGATGTGGCTATGTGAGCACGTCATCAGTGAACCACAGTAAACAGGTGGATATAAGAGCAGAGGTGCTAAAGTGGTGGTGGACTCCTTTAATTTTTCTTTCTTTGCAAAAGTGGGATAGAATATCAATAGAATGAACAATCTTTCTAAGACGTTTTTTCTAATAGCCAATGCCAATAATAACACACAGAATATAACTATGACCATATGAATTGGTTAATTTATATTGTGAGCCCTAATGGGGACACGTACTGGTGACAATCTCTGTACAGTGCCGTTATATTATACACAAGTGACTTAGTGAACCTGACAACGGGGACAGTTCATCCTTGAAACACGTTGTTCTCTCTGCAACTAATAACGTCTTATTACAGCGATCATCTTTGTGGGAATTCAGCAGCGTTGCATTAATTTTTATCCACTTGCATTTTTTTTATTTATTAATATATATTCCGCAGCGCTTTACAGACATTACCATCAAGCTGTCCCCAATGGGACATTTCCTCTGTACTGACACAGCCTATTCTTGGACCAGGAAAGAAGGCGTGCAGCAGCAGACCCATACTGCTCAGTTTTTCCCGCTCTTAGAGCAACATCCTAACATGAGCAGTTTCTTGTCTCACATTCTTTAACCATAATTTATAGCCCTACACATGATGCACTTCTTCTTTCTCTATGTGCTGTAAGGGACAACTCTGTGAATGTTATTGACTGGCCCAGCCAGAGCCCTGACTTGATCCCAATCGAACATCTCTGGAGAGACCTAAAAATGGCAGTCCACCGATGTTCCCCATACAACCTGACAGAGCTTGAGATAATCTGCAGAGAAGAATGGCAGAAGATTGCCAAATCCAGGTGTGCAAACGTTGTGGCATTATGCTTCAAGAAGACGGGAGGCTGTAATCACTGCCAAAGGTGCTTTAACTAAGTACCGAGTAAAGGGTCTGAATACTTATGTCCAAAAACAAATGTAAAATATCAGTGTGCTTTATTCACGTGTGTCCATAGCAACATTTCCACTCCCTCCTGGAGCATTTTTCTAGGCTTCTATAGTGCTTACATATTGCTTAGTCCACAGTGCTGTACAGTATATACAACACCTAGTCATATTATTGTAGACCAATCAATGTATGTCTGACCTATGTTACTTTTCATCTTGATTACAGATATATATTTGATTACAGATATATATATATGGGTATACACACAGACAACAGAAGGTCTCTGTGCAAGAATAATATATGGGCCCCATATTTCAGATAACTCGTTATAAGCACTAAGCATTAAAGGGGTTGTCCCACGAAAAATATTCTACAGTTTTCAAACCAGCACCTGGATCTGAATACTTTTGTAATTGCATGTAATTAAGTATTTATCATAGCCACTGAGTTATTCAATAAAATGTATCTGTGTAGCGCCACCTGCTGTTTGCTTTTTTCTTATTTCTTTGACCTGCTCCCTGAGATGGCTGCACATGCTCAGTTTCACCCTTCAACTGCATCCTGAGCTGTGATAGGGGGAGCATGGACACGCCCCCAGAGGCTGAAAAGGTACTCCCATTGAGCTGTCAGATTGATATGAATCTAGCAGAGCATTGAATGGGGAGATCTCTGGATCCATGTGAGGTCCAGGGCTGGTTCTAGCTTTGCTAGAAAGAGGTTGTCATGTACTATATAATATCTGATTTTAATTTATACATCAATTATGGGATAACCCCTTTAAATTTTATTCACTTAGTGGCATGTTTCCTCCTATAACAGTGGTGGCGAACCTATGACACGGGTGCTAGAGGAGGCACTCAGAGCCCTCTCTGTGGGCACCCGCACCCTGGAAAAAGTCTATGGTGTTATGTACCAACATGCCTTAGACGTTTCCTGCCATTCATCAGCGCAGGGTGCACTAGGTACAGCACAGGCAGCGCACTGAATGCAGGCAGGCTATTATAGCTAGATGATAAAGTACATGGAAGATATACTATATTGGACTGTAGTATTCAGGTTAAATTGCCATGGTGGCACTTTGTGATAAATAAGTGGGTTTTGGGTTGCAGTTTGGGCACTCGGTCTCTCTAAAAGGTTTGCCATCACTTTTCTGTTCAAAAACACATAACAGAAATTAAACACAGTAAGACCAAAAATGTTGAAAGAGGACATGTTTAATGAGTTGCATCGAGTAATACCATATATATTAAATACAAAAATAGGAATCTGAGATATGTAGACACAAATAAAGTTGAACTTAAAGGGATTCTGTCACCAGGATTAACGATATGTAGATATTTATATGTGCCCATTAGTCTCAATGTCGTGTTTTAAAAGATCCCACTGTTTATGCTCTGTGTATGTTAGATTCTTATAAAAATCGATCTTGATATGTAAATTACCTCTGTTAGGAGCCCAAGGGGTTGTCCCACGATATGTTGGAGCCCAGCCGCGCCCATCGATCTGGAGCCCAGCACCGCCTACCACTTAATTTATTCACTTCACTATCCCTGACGTCAGTTCTTCTAAGTGCCGTAATCTTGCGCAGGCGCAGTGGACACTGTAGTCTGTGCCCGTGCGGACTACTGGCACCGGCTTTGACGAGGGAGCCGGCGCATGCACAGTTGACTCATCGAAGTCGGTGCCAGTAGTCCGCACGGGCGCAGACTACAGTGTCCACTGCACCTGCGCGAGATTACGGCACTGAGAAGAACTGACATCAGGGATAGTGGAGTGAATAAATTAAGTGGTAGGCGGTGCTGGGCTCCGGATCGATGGGCGCGGCTGGGCTCCAACATATCGTGGGACAACCCATTGGGCTCCTGACAGAGGTCATTTACATATCAATATGATCGATTTTTATAAGAATCTAACATACACAGAGCATAAACAGTGGGATCATTTTAAACACTGCATGGAGACTAATGGGCACATATAAATATCTACATATCGTTAATCCTGGTGACAAAATCCCTTTAATATATGAAGACACATGGGCTGCTTCATCTAATCTTAGTTGCTATTCTATACTTTGAAATAAGCACTGAATCTAACAACCACACATATAGGAGCTTGGGGTAAAATAGAGACAGTATATAAGCTCTTAAGGCCTCTTTCAAACGGGCGAGTTTTCCGCGCGCGTGCAATGCGTGAGTTGAACACATTGCACCCGCACTGAATCCGGACCCATTCATTTCTATGGGGCTGTGCACATGAGCGCTGATTTTCAAGCATCACTTGTGCGTTGCGTGAAAATCGCAGCATGCTCTATATTGTGCGTTTTTCACGCAACGCAGGCCCCATAGAAGTGAATGGGGTTGCGTGAAAATCGCAGGCATTCACAAGCAAGTGCGGATGTGGTGGGATTTTCACGCATGGTTTCTAGGTGACGATCGGGATGAGGACCCGATCATTATTATTTTGCCTTATAACATGGTTATAAGGGAAAATAATAGCATTCTTAATACAGAATGCTAAGTAAATTAGGCATGGAAGGGTTAAAAAAAAAAAAAATGTAACTCACCTCATCCACTTGTTCGCGCAGCTCAGCTCGTCTTCTTTCTTCTTCTTTGATGACCTGGAAGGAAAAGGACCTTTGGTGACGTCACTGCGCTCCTCACATGGTCCATCATCAGAGTGCAGTGATGTCACCAAAGGTCCTTTTCTCCCAGGTCCTCAAGGAAGAAGAAAGACAACAAGCCGGGCTGCGCGAACAAGTGGATGAGGTAAATTAAATTTTTATTTTTTTTTTTTTTTAACCCTCCATCCCTATTTTACTAAGCATTCTGTATTAAGAATGCTATTATTTTCCCTTATAACCATGTTACAGGGGAAAATAATAAAATCTACACAACACCTAACCTAAACCCAAACTTGATGTGAAGAAATCCGGGTTTGGGTCTGGGTACCAAACATGACTATTTTTCTCGAGCGCGTGCAAAACGCATTAAAACACTTTGCACTCACGCGGAAAAATCACGCATTTTCCCGCAAAACACCCGCATCCTATCCGGCCCTCACATGTGATGCCCGTGTGAAAGAGGCCTAAAGGCCTAAAGGGGACTCATTCTTAATAAAGCCCACCCACAAAACCTTTATTTTCTGAAGCGACAGCAAGGTACATGATGTACATTGGAGAGGCAGTAATCTTCTTACTGGTGCCTTTGTTATCCACTACCTTCTGAATCACAGCTGCATCATGTGACTCACCCTCTGACTCTCCAACTGAGAAAGTTAGGGGCATTGATCAATGTGTTTATGCAACTATTGTGGTGTTAAAAGTCGACAGTTATGCCACATGTTATATTTGCACCATAATTTGAAACCTTTTGAACTTCCTGCCACTTTTAAGATGTGGTGAGAAAAGGCTTGGTTCTTGGCGGGGGAGGGGAAGCCTATCGCTGCCTGTCATATTTACTATAACATGCCAGAGACTGGCGTAATTTATAGTTCATGTCTACTCCAGCCCGTAGATGGTGTAGACTTGAGTTACTGGCGCACAGAGTGTCAGAGATGTGCGTTTGCATCTTAATAAATTAGGCGTATCGCACTACAGCACACAGGGGATCAAGACTGCAGGATGGAAATACCAATCTTAATAAATGTCCACCATTGACTTATGTGTGGACTTCCTGTGTGTCAGGTGGAGAGTCAGAGTGTTTGTCCCATGACACAGCTGAGGAACAGAAGGGAGTGGATAACTCATAATTACAGCTACAAGCAAGGAGATTACCTTCACTACAACTTACATCATGTACCTTACTAATGAGCCAGAGAATAACAAATATTTTGGGAGTGATTCTTTAAACATAGAAATATTTAAAAAGACATAGTAGCTATTATCACGGTCATGCAGATTAACTTTGCATAGCATGAAAAGTAAGACAACCATCAAAGTGCACTATACCATGCAATGGCATAGGAGATCAATATGTTAAGTGGATAAACAGGGCGACATTTTCCACCTCTAACATTTAGAAACAGTCAACCAACCAAACTAGTTCCATAGCAATACAGTACTTCAATAGAGGTCTTGTTAACAATACTTCGCTTGAACATAATGACTGTTCTTGCAAAATTAGGAGTCCTGAAAATGTCCATTCTCGTAGTGGTAGGATGTCTGTTCATCATAGTCCTGGGTCATACCTTTCTGTTTCCTCCAGCCAGCCTTTCGAACTTCATTGCTATGAATGGTAGCACCATAACTGGTCTTTTTACTTGGACTATTGAAGGATTCATTATTCAGTTCAGTTTCTTCTGCCAGTTCATCATTGTCTATAATACCACATTTATCCTCACTAAGACTCTCTGGATCTGCCCAGTCCTGTTTATCTCCTGAAGCAAAAATGCCATAAAAGATAACCCCACTGTAGTGGACCATGGCAGCAATCAGAAATACATTTTGCCATTCTTCACGAGTCTACAAAGAAAATAAAGACAATATCATTAAATATATACTGATCAATTAGCAAGAAATAATCCATATTCGAGTTTCGATAAAGAAGCTTAGAATCAAACTCTTATCATACAGTGCTACACATGCAAGCTCTTACCACTTCCTCCCACCTCCACTTCAAAAACTTTTCTTGAATCTACTCTGTCCTCTGTGCATCAACAAAAATGCTTGCACATACCTGGGGCCACATCTGCCATTAGGCAGTTTATGACGGGGCACGGGCGCCTATGGCTCCAGTCTGTGAGGCAGTAGAATAGCACAGAAGGTCGCAATTACATCACTGCAACCTCCTGTACCAGGTCTCAGGTGTCATCACTGTGCCACCCAAGGCCCAGCGCATGAGGTCGCAGTGATGTCATCATGACCGTCTTCCCAGAGATGAGACTACTCAAACTGCAGGCCTGCATCGCAGATGGTGGCATGGAGGGGTACACAGGTGAGTATTTTTTTCTTATATATTTAAGTTGGCACCACTACAGCGGGGATTTTACTATGGGGGGAAAAGGGATACCATTATATAAAAAAACACTACATTATGAATTAACTATGGGGGACTACGGGGATGATGTATATATAAAACCAGTACAGAGGGGCATTATACTATAGAGAACAACAATGGCTCATTATAGTATGGGAGAACTACAGGGACACATTATGTTATTGGGAAACTACAGGGGCATTATACTATGGGGGAGGACAACAGGGGCATTATGCTATAGAGTGACTACAGGGGTGCATTATATTATGTGGCAACTACAGGGTCACATTATACTACAGTGGGACTACAGAGGCGCATTATATTATGGGAGGCCTACAGGGACACATTATACTACGCGGGGACTACAGAGATGCATTAAAATATGGAGGCATTATACTATGGGAGGACTAAAGGGGCACATTATGCTACAGGGGGACTACAGAGGCGCATTATATTATGGGAGGCCTACAGGGACACATTATACTACAGTGGGACTACAGAGGCGCATTATATTATGGGAGGCCTACAGGGACACATTATACTACGCGGGGACTACAGAGATGCATTAAAATATGGAGGCATTATACTATGGGAGGACTAAAGGGGCACATTATACTACAGGGGGACTACAGATGCCCATTATACCATGGGAGGACTAAAGGGGCACATTATACTACAGGGGGACTACAGATGCTCATTATACTATGGGAGGATTACAGGGACACATTATACTACGAGAGGACTACAGGGACGCACTAAACTACAGGGGGACTACAAGAGTGTACGCACTTATACTACAGGGGACCACAGGGAGTATTATGGCATTATAGTAAGGGGAACTGCAGGGGGCTGAGAAGATTATACATACTAGCTCTATAGTACATAGGGGCTACAGGGGGTGAGAGCATTATACATACTAGCACTACATAGGGTATTAGAATACCAGGGGAACTACAGGGGAGGCATTACACATATTGGCATGCAGTCATATCTGAATAACATCAGCATGTCTTATATCCACAATGACATAGCACTGAACTTTTACCTTATGCTTTGTCATGGCACCAACTATAAGTGGACACACCATCCCGGATAAGGTCCCAACACCATTAGATATCCCCATGAGAATGCTGGCATATCTTGGTGCAATGTCCAAATGGTTGACATTAAAACCTAGAACAAGAAAGTAATGTGGCTTTTAGAGACTACTAACTGCAGTACCTTATTAAATTCAATATAAATGGAATGCTATCAATTGCTATGTATAGGGATGAGCAAACTTCATATTTTGAAGTTCTCATCTTCGTGTTCGGGTTGTGGTATATGCTGAATTGCCTTTAGAGGCATTCCGTTATTCATTCAGTCATAATAGACGTCTATGGCCAGCATATCTGTCTAGTTTTCGTTATGCTGGAGTCCTCTCATGCATAACGGAATCCGGACGGATCCGTTATGCAGGCCACAGACTTCTATTAAGACGGAATTAATAATGGAATGCCTCTAAAGGCATTCCATCATGGAATTGCGTTATGGTTTGTGGTAACAGAATCCATAACATAAGTCAGCATATACCACAACCCGAACACGAACTTCAAAATATGAAGTTCGCTCATCCCTAGCTATGTACAATATACTGTATAGTACCACTATACATAAATTAGAAACTGTATCTGAAATGAAGAGGGGAATTACATGTTCACATAAAAACTTTGCATTTAGGCTAAATATTCTGGAGTTGCCTGTATTCACAAATTATCATAGAGACTTTTGCAGTTCTAAGAAAAACACAAAAATATACATACATAATAGCTGCACATATATGAGCTATACATCTAATAAATAAAGCTGAGTGTATGTGGGTGCATGTATGTATGTCCGCTAAAGGAATCCGCACCGTCGCATTTACAATCACGAAATTTGTACATGTACATCAGGTGTCCGGGAAGGTCTCAGCTCTCTAGGACGTACTGTTCCTGAGATATTCCCAAAAAATGCATTAGCCAATAGAAGCTTGGTCATGTGACTCTTATCAGCCAATAGAAGCTCGCAGGTCCTCCAGCCTCCACATACACAGTTTTACTCCAGGTTTCCATAACAACCCATACATTTTTCTTCACTGATGTAGGTGAGCTTTAACCTCTTGGGGACATAGGGTGTACAGGTACCTGTACACCCTGTATATTTCTGATCACCGCTGCGCGGCAGGCGGTCATCGGAACAGAGCACCTGCTGAAATCATTCAGAGTGCCTGCTGAAATCTCTGACCCCCCCCGTTTGCGATCTCACTGCAAACCGCAGGTCAATTCAGACTTGCAATTTGCAGCGTTTATGGGTCATTCCGGAGGGGATCGGCGCTGCCATTGGGTCTCCGTGCTGCTGTAATGGGGACCCGATGGCATGGAAGGCAGTGCGATGCCTTCCTTAGGCATCGGGGCTGCCTTCCGGTAAAGAGTCTGTGAGATCCAGCCCCCTGTATTATTCATACAGCCAATGCATTCCAATGCAGAAGTATTGGAATGCATTGTAAAGGGGATCAGACCCCGAAAGTTGAAGTCCCAAAGCGGGACAAAAAATAAAGTGAAAAAAAGTTCAATAAAAAGTTTTCCCCCCAAAAATGCAAAGTTTCAAGTGAAAAAAAAACAACTCGTCATTTTCCCCAAATAAAGTTAAAAAATTTTGGTGAAAAATAGGGAAAAAAAGAAAAGTAGACAGATTAGGTATCACCGCGTTCGTATCGACCAGCTCTATAAACATATCACATGACCTAACCCCTCAGATGAACACCGTAAAAAATAAAATAAAACTGTGCTAAATAAACAATTTTTTTGTCACCTTACAGCACTAAAAGTACAACAGCAAGCGATAAAAAAAGACATATGCCCACCAAAATAGTACCAATCTAACAGACATCCAGCAAAAAATGAGCCCCTACCTAAGACAATCGCCCAAAAAATTAAAAAACTATGGCTTAGAATATGGAGACAGTAAAACATCATTTTTTGTTTTAAAAAAGCTGTTATCGTGTAAAACTAAGTAAAAACCGTGTCCGTAAGAACCTGCTCTATGAAAATATCACATGACCTAACCCCTCAGGTGAACACCGTAAAAAAAATTAAGTAAAAATGGTTTTAAAAAAAGCCATTTTTTGTCACCTTACATCACAAAAAGTGTAATGGAAGCGATCAAAAAGTCATACACACCCCATAATAGTGCCAATCAAACCGTCATCTCATCCTGAAAAAAATGAGCCCCTACACAAGACAGTCACCCAAAAAAAAAAAAGTAAAACTATGGCTTTCAGAATGTGGAGACACTAAAGAATCATTTTTTTTATGCTTTATGTAAAACTGAAACAAACAACCCAAAAAAGTAGTCATATTTGGTATTTTTGCATCCGTGACAACCTGCTCTATAAAAATACCACATGATCTAACCTGTCAGATGAATGTTGTAAATAACAAAAAATAAAAACTGTGCCAAAACAGCTATTTCTTGTTACCTTACCTCACAAAAAGTGTAATATAGAGCAACCAAAAATCATATGTACCCTAAAATAGTACCAACAAAACTGCCACCCTATCCCGTAGTTTCTAAAATGGGGTCACTTTTTTGGAGTTTCTACTCTAGGGGTGCATGAGGGGGGCTTCAAATGGGACATGGTGTCAAAAAACCAGTCCAGCAAAATTTGCCTTCCAAAAACCGTACGGCATTCCTTTCTTTCTGCGCCCTGTCGTGTGCCCGTACAGCAGTTTACGACCACATATGAGGTGTTTCTGTAAACTACAGAATCAGGGCCATAAATATTGAGGTTTTTTTGCTGTTAACCCTTGCTTTGTAACTAGAAACAAAATGGATTCAAATGGAAAATCTGCTAAAAAAAAGTGAAATTTTGAAATGTTATGTCTATTTTCCATTAAATCTTGTAGAACACTTAAAGGGTTAACAAAGTTTGTAAAAATCAGTTTTGAATACCTTGAGGGGTGTAGTTTGTAAAATGGGGTCATTTTTGGGTGGTTTCTTTTATGTAAGCCTCACAAAGTTACTTCAGACCTGAACTGGTCCTGAAAAAGTTTTGCTTCTAAACTTGTAAGCCTTCTAACGTCCCCAAAAAATAAAATGGCATTCACAAAATGATACAAACATTAAGTAGACATATGGGGAATGTAAAGTAATAACTATTTTGGAGGTATTACTATCTATTATAAAAGTAGAGAAATTGAAATTTGGAAATTAGCAAATTTTTCAAAATTTTTGGTAAATGTGGAATTTTTTTTATAAATAAAAATTTATTTTTTGACTCAATTTTACCACTGTCATGAAGTACAATATGTGATGAGAAAACAGTCTCAGAATGGCCTGGATAAGTAAAAGCGTTTTAAAGTTATCACCACATAAAGTGACACTGGTCAGATTAGAAAAAAATGGCCTGGTCCTTAAGGTGAAAATGAGCCCAAACCTCAAGGGGTTAAAGGAAATGTGTCACCGGGATAATCGCTATTGAAATAAAGCCATGGCCTAATAGCACTTAGTACCTTATTTCTAGATGTGCCTTTGTTCCAGCAATAGATGTTTTTATCCTCTAAAAATTTGTTTATTTGGTATGCAAATGAGCCAGAAAGGTGCCCAGAGGGGCGTCACTCTTGCAGGAAGGAGCCCAGACACGTCCTCTGCCACAATGTGTCCACAATTAAAAGGCAAACTTAAAACCCCGCCTCCAGGTCCCAGTAAGCAATGCCCCTGATCTGGTTAGGCCACGTCCGCTCCCACTCATCAGCAGACAGAGATTGAAAAAATCAAGTTAAAAATCAACTTCTAGGTCCCGCTAAGCCACACACCCCCATTCAGTTAGGCCACGTCCCTTCACACTCAGCCAACAGGGATTGAAAAAATTAAGTTAAAAATCTACTTCTGTCAGCTGCAGAGGTGGGAGGGAGGTTGACTTTCTCCCTGCAGCTCAGACTCAGACAGCACAGTCTGCTGTCTTAGACTGAGCTGTTCAAAAGGACCCCCCCCCCCCCGATCCACTTAGGCCATTCCCCCTCCCACTCCTCAGCTGACAGGGATTGAAAAAATGGTTAAAAATCTACTTCTAGGTCCCACTAAGCCACGCCCTGGATTCGGTTAGGCCAGGCCCCCTCATACTCCTTTGCCGACAGGGATTGAAAAAATGAAGTTAAAAAAGGGAACCTGTCATGTGGATATTTGATTATAATCTAACTAATTATATACAATCATTAACTACTAAAAAGTACAAACCGGATTCCAAAAAAGTTGGGACACTAAACAAATTGTGAATAAAAACTGAATGCAATGATGTGGAGATGGCAAATGTCAATATTTTATTTGTAATAGAACGTAGATGACAGATCAAACGTTTAATCCGAGTAAATGTATCATTTTAAAGGAAAAATAAGTTGATTCAAATTTTCACGGTGTCAACAAATCCCCAAAAAGTTGGGACAAGTAGCAATAAGAGGCTGGAAAAAGTAAATTTGAGCATAACAAGAGCTGGAAGACCAATTAACACTAATTAGGTCAATTGGCAACACGCTTGGGTATAAAAAGAGCTTCTCAGAGTGGCAGTGTCTCTCAGAAGCCAAGATGGGTAGAGGATCAACAATTCCCACAATGTTGCGCAGAAAGATAGTGGAGCAATACCAGAAAGGTGTTACCCAGCAAAAAATTGCAAAGACTTTGCATCTATCATCATCAACTGTGCATAACATCATCCGAAGATTCAGAGAATCTGGAACAATCTCTGTGCGTAATGGTCAAGGCCGTAAAACCATACTGGATGCCCGTGATCTCCGGGCCCTTAAACGACACTGCACCACAAACAGGAATGCTACTGTAAAGGAAATCACAGAATGGGCTCAGGAATACTTCCAGAAACCATTGTCAGTGAACACAATCCACCGTGCCATCCGCCGTTGCCAGCTGAAACTCTATAGTGCAAAGAAGAAACCATTTCTAAGCAATTCCCTTCAGGGACCCTCTGGACCCGGGATTTAAATTTATAGGGTTCAGATAGCCGAACGGCTAATAGTTTCCCGTTTAAGGTCAAATTATAAAATATAACATTTATTAGATATTCATTAAAAAGAACGGGAAAATAGAAAAGAAAAGGTGTTTAAAATTACAGTGTTCTAGTGCATGGTGACAGTATACACTTGTTTTGTTACTGGTGTCTGCTTATATTTGCAGTTTTTCCCATAGTGTATTTAGATCCTGAGGAATAGAATCCTATTAAATTTCCCCTCCTCCGGTCTTATAGGATTGTGACAAGATGTTGCTATCTGTCAGCCCTGCACCGGAGTGAATAGAGTACATGTAACTCTATCCCTAAATTCCTCTTTAGGAACGAGTAACTGTTGAAATCGGTTACACCTAGTGTCTGCAGCGCACCAGGGCCCGATCACAATGCACACTACACTGATCTAAAAACCTAAACTTGCAGCTCCCCCGACATGTTTCACCACGGATGTGGCGTCTTCAGGGGCTATGGAGCTACTATCATTTCTAAGCAAGATCCACAAGCTCAGGCGTTTTCACTGGGCCAGGGATCATTTAAAATGGAGTGTGGCAAAATGGAAGACTGTTCTGTGGTCAGACAAGTCACGATTCGAAGTTCCTTTTGGAAATCTGGGACGCCATGTCACCCGGACCAAAGAGGACAAGGACAACCCAAGTTGTTATCAACGCTCAGTTCAGAAGCCTGCATCTCTGATGGTATGGGGTTGCATGAGTGTATGTGGCATGGGCAGCTTGCATGTCTGGAAAGGCACCATCAATGCAGAAAAATATATTCAGGTTCTAGAACAACATATGCTCCCATCCAGACGTCATCTCTTTCAGGGAAGACACTGCATTTTTCAACAAGATAATGCCAGACCACATTCTGCATCAATCACAACATCATGGCTGCGTAGGAGAAGGATCCAGGTACTGAAATGGCCAGTCTGCAGTCCAGATCTATAGAGAACATTTGGCGCATCATAAAGAGGAAGGTGCAACAAAGAAGGCCCAAGACGATTGAACAGTTAGAGGCCTGTATTAGACAAGCATTCCTATTTCTAAACTTGAGAAACTGGTCTCCTCGGTCCCCAGACGTCTGTTGAGTGTTGTAAGAAGAAGGGGAGATGCCACACAGTGGTGAAAATGGCCTTGTCCCAACTTTTTGGGGATTTGTTAACACCATGAAATTCTGATTCAGCAAATTTTTCCCTTAAAATGGTACATTTTCTCAGTTTAAACTTTTGTTCCGTGATTTATGTTCTATTCTGAATAAAATATTAGAAGTTGGCACCTCCACATCATTGCATTCAGTTTTTATTCACGATTTGTATAGTGTCCCAACTTTTTGGGAATCCAGTTTGTACTTTAGATGTATTCACTTACTGGTGTGACAGATGGTTACCTCATAATATACACACAAAGATGCCACATGCCAAATGCTAATGAGCTGATTTGAGTCCAGCGTGATGTCATTGAGTCCAGCGTATATTTAATTCAAAGCTATAGCCACTCCCCTGCCCACCTGCTGCTGATTCCTATGGAAACAAACTGTCATTCAGCAGCAGGTGGGCGGGGAGAGTCAGGAGCTCATGAATATTCATGACTCATCATTATCAGCTGGAGATTTTCAATACAAGATGTTGGCAGATTGACTGGGTCAATTAAAGAAAGTGACCACAGCATTTTGCTAAGAGAATCAGTCACTTATTTATGTTGCCCTTAGTTAGGACACCATAAAACTGGTGACAGGTTCCCTTTAAAAATTAACTTCTGGTCAGCTGCAGGGGTGGGAGGGAGGGTGACTTTCTTCCTGCAGCTCACACTCAGACAGCACAGTGCTTCTAAGAGTGAGCTGTTCAAAAGGACATCCTTGTGTTCGTCCAGGCCCTGCACCAGACAGAGGACAGGGAGTCTGAAAGCCGGGCTGTCCAGCCTAAAACTGGACCTCTGATGGTGTGGTGGTGTGCTGTGAAACGCACTGTTAAAGGGGAAGGCTGCTGTAAAGGTCAAAGTTAAGGGGGTGGGCTGCTGTGGAGGTCCAATTTTAAGGGACTTGGCACTGTGCGGGGGGGTCAGTGTTAAGGGGTGGGGGGCTGTGGAGGTCACTGTTTTTGGGGCAGAGTGCTGTAGATGTCACTGTTATAGTGGATAGTGTTGATATCTTTTAATGACATACACAAACATTAAATGATGTAGATTAAATATACCTGGGTCCTTCAGCTAGTTTAATATATAATGTGTGGGGAAAAAATCTCACCACTGGGGGAAGGGAGTTAATGGGGTGAGCTGCTTCATTCTAACCACTTAGATTGGTCAATGAAGACACAGATAAACTATTTTGCTACATAACCAAGTCATGTCAAGCGATATCATCAATAGGGACTACACAGGTTGTTAATGAAATAAAATGTTGGCTAACCCAACATCAGGTCCCATGTCAGCTTAAGAAAGGGTGGCCTGTACCAAATTTATCTTAGTAAGAAGTATAAGATAGTTGGAAGGGAGTATGAATGCAGAATACACAGAGCTTGCTGGCAGTCTGTAGCCATGGAAACAAATTGATCTGAATAGGAGCTGTATACATAAAGTCATAGGATATTTATAATAATAATAATTATCTATATATAATATTATTCCTGTTGCACTGGTGCCCCTGACTTGCTCCTTTCAGCGAGCATAGGCACTGCACTACTCACAGTCTTGGTGACCAAGACCGTCCACATCTTCTGCAGTTATCTGTGCATCTACTTCAAAGGCCTCCAGGTCTGCTCTATAGGTGGCCTCTTAAAGGGCCAGCGTTCATCCAAATCCTTCCCCAGCCAATGGCTGGGTATCCCTAGGTATTTAAGGCTATGTCTCCAGCAGTGTGTTCCTAGTCTTTAGTTACCAGCAATGGTGTGAATCTCTATCTGACTACTTGTGTACCATACTCCTGTCTGGCAACCAACTCTGACTTCTAGCCACCAGCCCTTTTTCTACTTTTATGTACTTTGTATTAAATTATAATATATAGTATTTGTATACTAATTATAATACTGCCTTTTCTTTTCCTGGGATGGTTGGTGAGTTGCTGTAGTTTTTTCCCACAGCTCAGTACATCTATAGGTGATTACATATTACATCTACAGTACTTTATTTACAGGAATATATAAAACTGAAAATAAAATCTGATTTAATTGTATCAAAAATTATGCTAAATGTATTTGCTAAGATATCTTAAGAAATACAGTTTAGCATCACTTTTGTTGCAATCAGTGGTGTACCTACCATATAGGCAGACCACGCAGCTGCTATGGGACCAGTGAGAAAGAGGGGCCCGAAGTGGAGTAGAGGCCCCGCCCCCTAATTGCTCCTGTCTATCTTTCTAAATCTAAAGGACCTTTGATGATGTCATCACAGGTCCTGTAAGGGAACTGCACAGTGTAAAGTGTAGTTCCCAGGTTAGAACAGTGCATCATCTTCAACATCACAGGTCCTGCAGAATCTAGCAAAGGAACTGCACCAAAAATGGTGTAGTTCCTAGGTTTAAAAGGTACATCTGCCAGGACCTGTGATGACATCATCACAGGTCCTTCAACCCCTAACAGCAAGTATTAGAAGTTCACAATCAGCTCTGCATTCATCCATACAGACTGGACTGGAATGGAGTGGTAAGAGGAGGTCCTTCACTTCTACCCATTTACAATATATCTGTACACACTTCATCTATTATATCTCATACCTAACATATCAGTACACTGCTGTATTTACTATATACCTGTACACACTGCATCTATTATACAGTACCTCGTACCTCACATGTCAGTACAGGCTATATATACAATATATCTGTACACACTGCATCCATTATACCTCATACCTCACATATTACACTACTGTATATACTATATACCTGTACACACTGCATATATTATTCCCTGTAACTCACTTATCAGTACACTGCTGTATATACTATATACCTGTACACACTGCATATATTATACCCTGTACCTCATTTATCAGTACACTGCTGTATATATTATATACCTGTACACACTGCATATATTATACCTCGTACCTCACTTATCAGTACACTGCTGTATATACTATATACATGTACACACTGCATGTATTATACCTCATACCTCACATATCAGTACACTGCTGTATATACTATATACCTGTACACACTGCATCTATTATACCTCATACCTCACATATCAGTACACTGCTGTATATACTATATACCTGTACACACTGCATATATTATTCCCTGTACCTCACTTATAAGTACACTGCTGTATATACTATATACCTGTACACACTGCATATATTATACCTCGTACGTCACTTATCAGTACACTGCTGTATATACTATATACCTGTACACACTGCATATATTATTCCCTGTACCTCACTTATCAGTACACTGCTGTATATACTATATACCTGTACACACTGCATATATTATTCCCTGTACCTCACTTATAAGTACACTGCTGTATATACTATATACCTGTACACATTGCATATATTATACCCTGTACCTCATTTATCAGTACACTGCTGTATATACTATATACCTGCACACACTGCATATATTATACCTCGTACGTCACTTATCAGTACACTGCTGTATATACTATATACCTGTACACACTGCATATATTATTCCCTGTACCTCACTTATCAGTACACTGCTGTATATACTATATACCTGTACACACTGCATATATTATTCCCTGTACCTCATTTATCAGTACACTGCTGTATATACTATATACCTGCACACACTGCATATATTATACCTCGTACGTCACTTATCAGTACACTGCTGTATATACTATATACCTGTACACACTGCATGTATTATACCTCGTACCTCACATAACAGTACACTGCTGTATATACTATATACCTGTACACACTGCATGTATTATACCTTGTACCTCACATATCAGTACACTGCTGTATACACTATACATCTGTACACACTGCATGTATTATACCTTGTACCTCACATATCAGTACACTGCTGTATACACTATACATCTGTACACACTGCATCTATTATACCTCGTACCTCACATAACAGTATACTCCTGTATACTCTATACATCTGTACTCACTGCATCTATTATACCTCTTTTGTGTGTCAGGGCTGTTTTGTAATCCCAATCCAGCCCTGATGGCATAAATTATAAAACGCAGCAGCAAGAATAGTTCATGGAACAAAGAGAGAGGCCTGGAATGGGTAGTTGGAGGGGCTATAAAAGGGGAATGGGGGCCCAATTTAGATTATTGCTTTGGGGCCCAGTGATTTCTATGTACGCCCCTGGTTGCAATACAATAATATTACATCCTTAGTTTTACATTATCTCTCCATACAGACATAGGCTAGGTATAAAAATGTTCAGATGCCATAATTATGATCAGAAAGATTATTTGTGTATAATGGCAGCCCCTGGCATCCTTGCTCTGTGATTTACTAATCTGCATCACATTGTTAGCATGGCAAGAAAACAACACAGCAGCGGCAATATTATATATATATATTCGAAGATCAGATTCCCCAGCCGGCTGATTACCCAGATGTTATCAGGCACAACATTCATTAATTATAACAATGCTCAAATATGTGTGCCTTTGTCTGAAATTAAAACAGGAGGCAACACTGATGGACATTTAATTACAACTAATTGTATCTTTTTCAACATCAGTGATAAAGAATAATTAAAATGGATGCAATGCGGGTAATTATGACTGTTCAGGATGGATTCATTCAGGCAGTAAGTAGAAAAGAAAACTGTTAAAGAAAACTGAACTAAAACAAATAAATTGGCAAGTGCACAACAGTAATATTTAGTAACATCGTAAAATAGCAATAAAAACCTTCAAATAACTGTGACTGATCTAGAGCCAAGCTTGTAAATAGATTTTATAACTCTCAATGTTACAGCTAATCCATGTGAAAGACAGATAGATAGATAGATAGATAGATAGATAGATAGATAGATAGATAGATAGATAGATAGAGGATATGCATTCTGATGTATAAACCTATTTACTATTAAAGTAAACTTTGTCCTTTTTGTTAATAAAGATTTTATAATTTTATACTAAAGACCTAATAATAACAAACATATAAACCGTAAATAACAATAAAAATGATCTCAATAACAGACCAGCAGCCCTTACCTGATATAGCAAAACCACTGAATCCTACAGCAAGGATGAGAAAGGAAATTGAAATGGCCTTAGTATGAGAGTAGCCAACCACCAGAAGAAGCGTGGCCTCCATTCCAAACCCTGCGCATAAATATGACAAATTTATTAATATATGTAGTTAAATGGTCATTGAGTTCTGGTAAAACGTGTAATATGTCATATAAAAAGCTTTGATTGGTGGTGGTCTGAGCACTGACACATCCACCAATCGTTAAAATGAGGAGAAAGAAGTGCTCGTATATCACACTCTCTCTCCTCACTGCAGGAGATGGGCTCAATAGAAGGCTATGGGATTGTGTCACCACTCGGACCTCCACCGATTGAAACTTTTGATACGTCTATCAATATATGTCTAGCAAAAGTTTTACCAAAAATCTTTGACCCTTTAAATGGGTTATCCAACCCTTATAATGTCCCCTCACACAGGTTGTACTTACCTTGCTCTCCGGCACCTGCGTAGCTTCTGATGCCATCGGCAGCCGCTGCATCAAAACATCCAGCAATGTGGGGGGGCAGCCAATAGCAGGCGATACTAGGAAGGCTTGTCCCCATCGCGGCCTGCTATTGACAGAGAGATGCAGTGGTGGCCGTGCGAGCATCAGAAGCGACGCGGGTGCCAGGGAGCAAGGTAAGTACAACCTGTGTGAGGGGCCCGGGCCTTAGAGGGCATTATAGGGTTTGGATAACATAACATGAAACCATTTACTGTACAGGGACAAATGTAAATATTACAGTAAAGTATTAAACTCTGAGACAATTGCTCACATGCTTGCCTGATGTTTTTTTTCTGTAGTATTAATAAATATATAAAAAGTACAAAGAGAGGAACATAATCTAATACCTCCACAGTTCATGATTTTTCTTACAGTTGTGGTGCTCAGTATCTGCTTGCTTCTTAACATATCTGCCAGCTGTCCTCCAATGGGTACAATGATTGTCATTACCATGTGTGGAACAGCAGAGAGCACACCAACCTAAGAAACAGAAGAGAATATTAGTTATGCTCTTACAGCTATAAAATCATTGATTTAGGGTACTGCTAAAAAAAAGACTATATAAAAATAAATGAATGTCTTAGGCTACTTTCACACTAGCGTTCGGGTGTCCGCTCGTGAGCTCCGTTTGAAGGGGCTCACGAGCGGACCCGAACGCTTCCGTCCAGCCCTGATGCAGTCTGAATGGATGCGGATCCGCTCAGACTGCATCAGTCTGGCGGCGTTCAGCCTCCGCTCCGCTCACCTCCGCACGGACAGGCGGACAGCTGAACGCTGCTTGCAGCGTTCGGGTGTCCGCCTGGCCGTGCGGAGGCGTGCAGATCCGTCCAGACTTACAATGTAAGTCAATGGGGACGGATCCGTTTGAAGATGCCACAATATGGCTCAATCTTCAAGCGGATCCGTCCCCCATTGACTTTACATTGAAAGTCTGGACGGATCCGTCTGAGGCTATTTTCACACTTAGCTTTTATATGCTAAAATAATGCAGACGGATCCGTACTGAACGGAGCCACCGTCTGCATTATTATGATCGGATCCGTTCAGAACGGATCCGATCGAACGCTAGTGTGAAAGTAGCCTAAGTTGAACAGTCCTGTGTTAGTCCAGAAATTGCCTGTAATTTCATATGTTTCACCCAGAATGGGTTATTAAATTTAAAAAAGGCAATATAACTTCTGAGGAAAGAAGAACTGGGAAATTGGTAAATCTTTTTAATACTAGCTGACCTGCCAAAACTTATTTCCAAGCCATCAAAAAACTGCAAGCCTCTCTATTGCATTTCACGTTTTACTTCATTTGGGGTTTACTTCAAAAAGTTGGACGGGATGTACTTTGCATTGGTGCCTTTTGGGGCAGATATCATTCATTGATTAAGTTTTATAAAATGTTTGTGGAGGAATGCAAAAAAAAAGAAATTCCACTGTTTTAAAAAAGGGACATTTTTTTAGGGTGAGATGACTTTTTTTTGTCACTAAACTTTAATTAACTTAATTTAACTTTTTTTTGTCCCCCTAAGGGAATCAGTGATCTCTTGATCTCTTACATAATACTTTGGAAAGCATAGTATTTAAAAGCACTATTGCCTGTGACTGTTAAGACCCCTTTACAAGAGCTGACTTTTCAGGCAATTATCGGAAGCGGACTGTTTGTTCCCTAAAATTGCCTGCTTGTCAGAGGAGGTGTGAGCTGCATTTACATCCAGCTATCATCTCCTCTGTATGGGAACGAGTGATTGCTACTGTGATTGCTCGTGCCCATAGAGAATCATTGCTTCTGGTAAGCAGATTGCTGTTTAGGCAGAAAGATCTACTGCCTAGAAACAATGATTTAGATCAGGGATGCTCAACCTGTGGCCCTCCAGCTGTTGCAAAACCACAACTCCCAGCATGCCCTAATAGCTGTAGGCTGAGCAGGGATACTGGGAGTTGTAGTTTTGCAACAGCTGGAGGGCTGCAGGTTGGGCATCCCTGATTTAGATGATCAAAGCAGTGATGCTTTCACCTGAAGAGGCATTTGCTCTTTCAAGTGCAGACATGTGCTCCAGCAAAAACATCCTTGGATGGACATGCAAAGACCCATGCAAAAGTAGGGAGTGACAATGCAAGTTATTAATTCATTTTTCCCCCTTTAAAACACTGTTCAAACTGGTAAAATGATTCATTTCCTATAAGGAATAATGTATATGGGACCTTGCTTCTTGGGACAACCTTTCTAAGTTTAAGATGCACTTACTCACTAGGGTTGATGGTTATTTTTGATCCTTAAATTAATACTTTCACACACTAAAAAATATATGCACCTTACTAATTGGGAAGCCAAACACTTCTTCAAAGTAAGCCGGCTGGCTGATCAGCAATAAATAAAAGGTCCAGCTCCGGCAGAAATTTGCCACTATGATTGCATAGACTGGCATTGAGGTAAAGAACTTCTTCCAAGGTGTCTTAAATTTCTGAAATTATACATAGAAAATTATTAAATGTGCGTTAGTGCGAGAGTGGAAGCAATGTATTAAATTGTAAATTACAAGTATAGAATTCTTTATATTTGTGAATTAATGGTTCTCAGTATCACTACGTGCAGTCAGTGAATGGAACTCTTCATTATTTCTTTCCAAGGAATAAAAATCTGTCTTGATCATGTGATGATCACACGGGGACGTGGCACAGAGCTCTGATATCTGTACTGTAAGACCTCTTTCACACGGGCGTCCCGGATTTGCTCCAGATGTGCTGCGTGTGCATTGCAGGAAAACCGCGCGAGTAGGCACGCAATTGCAGTCAGTTTTGCACGCATGTGAGAAAAAACTGAATGTGGTACCCAGACCCGAACCCGGACCTCTTCACTGAAGTTCGGGTTTGGGTTAGGTGTTTTATTCATTTTATTATTTTCCCTTATAACATGGTTATAAAGGAAAGTAATAGCATTCTTAATACAGAATGCTTACTAAAATGTGGATTAAAGGGTTAAAAAAATAAAGAAACATTAACTCACCTCATCCACTTGATCTTGCAGCCGGCATCGTCTGTTTGCTTCTTCTTTCAGGACCTGTAAAAGGACTTTTGATGACGTAATCGCACTCACCACGTGGTGAGCGCGGTGACGTCAGCGCAGGTCCTGCTGAATGAAGATAGAAGATCCTCATCAAAGGTCCTTTTGCAGGTCCTGAAAGAAGAAGCAAGAAGAGGATGCTGGCTGCCCAATCAATTGGATGAGGTGAGTTATTTTTTATTTTTTTTAACCCCTCCATCTCTATTTTACTAAGCATTCTGTATTAAGAATGCTATTATTTTCCCTTATAACCATGTTATAAGGGAAAATAATACAGTGAACACACTTTAATGGGGTTTGTGGTTGCTTTCATCCCTATCATCTAGCAACCATGCGTGAAAATCGCACCGCACTTGCTTGCGGATGCTTGCGATTTTCACGCATCCCCATTTATTTCTATGGGGCCTGCATTGCGTGAAAAACGCAGAATATAGAACATGCTGCGATTTTCACGCAACGCATAAGTGATGCGTGAAAATCACCGCTCATCTGCACAGCCCCATTGAAGTAAATGGGTCCTGATTCAGTGAGGGTGCAATGCGTTCACCTCAAGCATTGCACCCGCACTGAATTCTCGCCCATGTGAAAGGGGCCTAACTGCAGCGAGCTGTGCATCTGTGTCTGTCACATGACCAGCACCAATTTGTATCCAAAATGAAGGCTTCCAATTCAATAATTTCAAAGAGAAATCTGGAAAAAACATTTTAAGCAAGGTATATTAAAAATGTAAAAACTTTTCATGACACAATCTTTCAAAATATACAAATGTTTTCTTTGCTGAAATTGTTTCCTATTACTAACATGCATATTATTTCAGACTACTACATACTTATATTAAAGGGTTGGATCACTTCACTAAATGGCATTTAGGCGACATGCACATGACCGTATGGGTTTTGTGGTCCGCAAATTGCGGATCCGCAAAAAAAAAAAAAACGGACGACGTTCCGTATGACATCCGTTTTTTTTGCGGATCCTTTTTTTTTGCGGATCCATTGTAATAATGCCTATCCTTGTCCGTAAACTAGAAAAAAATAGGACATGCACTATTTTTTTTGCGGAGCAACAGAATGGACATACTGATGCGGACAGCACCCGTTGAAATGAATGGGTCCGCATCCTATCCGCAAAAAAAACGGATTCGACACGGAAACAAAATACGGTCGTGTGCATGAGGCCTTACCATGTAGAGAAAGTTAATACAAACACTTAGTATTGTTATTATCCATATTTCCTCCTTTTCGGGCTGGATTCATTTTTCCATCATATTATACACTGCTTGTTTTCATGGTTACGCTGGCCAGGACCACAAGAGTGTGCATAGGCCAGAACTTTTTCCTATAGCGTTCAAGCACTGCCACTGGATTGCAGGGTGGTTGTAAGCATAGAAACAAGAAGTGGCTCAAGTGAGACAACCCCTTTAATGATCATTCCTCAGAAAAGCTTATTGACCAGAAAATTATTTTTCTACTTTGTGCATGTTCCAGTTTAACGACCAAAACTTTTTTTGTTGTTGTTGGGATACCAAAATAATTTTTATGGTGTTTTCATGACACAGAGATATTTATTAATATGTTTTAGATAATATTTTGTTTTATTTGGGGTAAGGCTACTTTCACATTAGCGTTTTTGCGCTTCCGTTACAATAATACAACCGCATGCATCCGTCATGAACGGATCCGTTTGTATTATGTCTTATATAGCCATGACGGATCCGTCTTGAACACCATTGAAAGTTAATGGGGGACGGATCAGTTTTCTATTGTGTCAGAGAAAATGGTTCCATCCCTATTGGCTTACACTATGTGTCAGGACGGATCAGTCTTGCTCCGCACCATATCGTGGACAGAAAAACGCTAAAGGCAGCGTTTTGTTGTCCGCCTCCAGAGCGGAATGGAGACTGAACGGAGGCAAACTGATGCATTCTCAGCGGATCCTTTTCCATTCAGAATGCATTAGGGCAAAACTGATCCGTTTTGGACCGCTTGTGGGAGCCCTGAACGGATCTCAGAAATGGAAACCAAAACGCCAGTGTGAAAGTAGGCTGTATAACAAAATAAAAAAAAACAGTTTTCAAATACCACACCAACATAATTTATGAAAATAGGTTCCCTAATTTTTGTTGGTTGTTTTAATACCTAATAAGTATAGTCTTACCTATATCTGGCAGGTATGGTGATGGGGTTGGCTTAGGTTTATTTGCATATTTTTTTTAACCTGCATTGTGTGTATATATTTCTTACATAATATGAAGATAAAATGGAAGAGGTCGGCACTCCACTTATAGAATCACTCTGAGAAACAATTTATTCATAGGCTGAGTATATAATAATACATAATTCATAATAAGATATAAAAAATGAAAAAATAAAAAATAAAAATATTGAGCAAATCCACAATAACTAATAAAAACACAATAACTGTAATAAATCGAGGGGGGGGGCAGTTATAAATAAATAGATAAATAATCAATGAGTTGGGATAGATATCTGAAAGTCGATCCAATTCACTCTATGTTCAAGGTGTATTTTACCCACAATAGCAATTCATATTTCAGATATCTCCTTATTTATATAACTATAAGTGGCATCTCTCACATCAAGTTGTTGCTACGACTTTATATTGATAAGTGCCACCTGTTGTATTTTATTTGTTTTGCTTGATGTCCAATAGTTCCACTGTAATTGTGCACATGGGTTTTGTCCCTTTAAGTCAACACCGAGTGGACTGTCATATGTCCTTCTATTGAACAGGTATTGGTTATATGTTGATTATATCCACTGAAGGCATAAATGTCACTTGTTACATGTTGTGAGGCATTCTCATATATTCCCATGTATGGGGTTTCATATAGGTGTCCATTCAAGGGTTAATGACCAATATTTCAACTGAACACTTTGTGCAAAAAATTACTGTAGCTTTGTTAATTATTTCCCCGCAATGTGTACACAAGTTAGGGTCCATTCACACGTCCGTTTTTTCTTTCCTGATCTGTTCCGTTTTTTGCGGAACAGATCTGGACCAGATCTGGACCCATTCATTTTCAATGGGTCCTGAAAAAAATCGGACAGCGCAATGTGTGCTGTCCGTTTTCGTTGTTCCATTCCGCATGTCCGAAAAAATATAAAACATGTCCTATTCTTTTCCGCAAAAATCGGATCCTGGTACAATACAAAGTCAATGGATCCGCAAAAAACGGAAGACATTCGTATGTCATTACGTATGTCATCCGTTTTATGCGGATTCCGTTCCTGGAAATGAAATCCTGCAAACAGAAACATTTTTTTTTTCAATTTTTTTTCAAAGAAATCCAAACAACTTTATTTGCTTATTGAAATTTATACATGTTTCCGTTTTTTGCGGATCCGCAAAAAACGGATGACATATGGAAACATTTTCAGGAACAACGGATCCGCAAAAAACGGACCGAAATTCGGGATATTGAAAAATACTGACGTGTGAATGTAGCCTTAAATAGATATCCTTACTCACGGCTTTGTTGTTAAGGGATAGAGGTCTAGTGCTTGTCCCACAGGGTCTCAGGCACTGCAATCTTACCTCCGAATCTTCCCTCCCGCCTGCGAGTAGTAGACTCAGCTCGTGCACTTGTGTGAGGTGACTTGTACGTTTGTAAGAGGCACAATCAGCGTGCCACGTGGTATATAGAAGCCAGCTTCAGATGAGAACAATCCTGGAGCACTTACGGTATGTCATCTGTAACGACTTTAAATACCCTGTGGGTTCATGGGATATTGAGGTCATGATAAAACTTGGGATGGATTCATTCAGAATTTTGATCTACACGGTTTTCACATTTCCATAGCCGGTATATAGGGATTATTTGCCAACAAATAGTAAAATGATGCACATATTTTTCTTACAGCCAACAATAAAAATTCAAAAAATATAAAAAATCGCCCCAAAAAATAGTTGCGGTTTTGATGCTGTTCTCATGTGCTTTTTTGTTAAAAAGGTTCCAAAATGTATATAGATAATCATATTAATGTTTTTTTATGTCTGAATATATATAGCTAATAGTAAACCATATAACATCATCCTAAAGAAATATATGCGATTTTAATGCAAATTCATGCAATTTATTTAGAAAAAGGGGGCATGGAAATATGCATTTCACTTATTATGCTATATTGGGTTCTATATTTTTGGTTTTTATATTATATATTGTACATTTTTTTCTTCTCATCTAGGTGGAATTCAGTTTCAAGATGGAGTTCAGCTAGGATTCAGCTGTAAAAGTGAAGATCTGTGGGTGGCGGCCTACCGCCAAGGGGGGACCGAGCACCATTAATTGGTACAAAACTCGGCCCTACGTCGGCGAGGGGCACCCACCCAGGACTACAAGAAACCGAACAGCTCCAGCTCGGCATTCAAGACCCCAGGTAATATTGAGTTGAATTCAAAGATGATTCTTGATTCTATTCTAGACATTCTACTTAAATGGTCCCACCCTCTCCAATGTCTATCTACTGTTTCTAAAGCAGCATATATTATTCCAGTTGGCTCTTTATTATGTGTTTGTTTGAAGTGGTCAGATAGCAAGTGTTTTTCATACCTGTTCTTAATGTTCGCAATATGATCAGAAATTCTCTTTTTAAGAGTCCGTTTTGTTCTGCCTATATACTGTCTATTACATGGGCATTACATTATATATATGACGTTCGTAGAGTCACATGTTAAGAAGTCTTTTATTGCATGTACATGTGTGTTAGTTGTAGATTCTATTTTTATCGTTCTTTTCTGAAAAGTGGTAATTTTGCAGTTCGCGCATCTCCCACATCTGTGGAATCCTGCAATGCCTGCCCACTTTTGAATGGATATATTCTTTTTATAATTTTTCTTAATGGAAGGGGCTATTTTGAGTCCCAAATTTGGGGCTCTAGTGAGTGTGATTTGTGTGACTCTGTAAACTAGTGGGCCTATAGTTTTGTCTTTAAGGATGTAATGCCAATGTTTTTTTGTATTGTGTGTTGTATAGTAAGGTCATTCTTACTGTTTCCTCTTCCAGTTTATTTGGAGGGGTGATGTTGTCTTTAAAGAAATTTACCCTCTCCATATTCCATACTTTAGTTCAACGCATCGTCAATTGCCGACTGTGGATATTTTTTCTTTAAAAATTGTTGCTTCATTTTTTCGGCTTCTTTTTCAAAGTTCTCTTCTTTTGTACAATTGCGTTTAATACGCCAAAATTGTCCTAATGGGATATTCAAGGACCATCCTGGCATATAGCAGCAATTATATGAAATATAACTGTTTTTGTTAACTAACTTTTGATAAGTATTACAAATTAGATGTTCATTTTCTACTGTAATTTGAAGGTCTAAAAATTCTATTGATAAATTGCTTATGTTTGATGTGAATTGTAAATTATATCTGTTAGTGTTTATTTATTTTAAAAACTTTTGCAGTTCATCTTCACTCTTGCACAATATAAAAATTACATCATCGATGTTTCTTTGCCAGAGCACCAGGTCTGTCCCCAGCTTGGGAGCTATAACCTCTTGCTCCCACTCCGCCATAAATAAATGAGTGTAGTTGGGGGGAAACCTGGTGCCCATGGCAGTACCCTGTATTTGCAAATAATAATCAGTCCCAAAACAAAAATAATTATGTGTTAGGATGAACTGTACACCTTCCACCAAATATTCTATTTGTTCCAAGGGTAGTTGATTGTCTTTTAGTAATTGTTTTTTCCATAGCTTCAATTCCTTGTTGGTGGTCAATAATGGTGTAAAGCGAGTGCACATCCAGGGTTCCTATTAACCAATGCGGCTCAATTTTCATATTTTCTATAGTCCGAATTATTTATATGGTATCCTTTATATATGTTAATGTAGGTTGCAGTAGTTTGTCAATATATTGTGATAAATTTGAAGTGAGAGAATTGATCCCAGAAATAATTGGGCGTCCTGGTTTGGATACAGTGGGTTTTTGTGTAGTTTAGGCAAACAATAAAATACAAGCAGCCTCTGTTGTGTATTAAGTATAAATTTGTGCTCATGTTCTGATAAAACACCTTTCTCTAGACCCTTATCACAGTATTGTATAAGCTCTGAATAATATTTCTTAGTGGGAACATTCTTCAGTTTTGTGTAAATGGTTGTGTCCATTAGTTGTCTATTACATTCCATATTGTATTTTTCAGTGTGCAGAACAGCAATAGTTCCCCCCCCCCCCTTATCGGCCTTATCGGGCGGATAGTTATTCTCTCTTGTGTTTGTAGTTCTTTCATTTCTTTCATTTCTGTCCTCGTCAGGTTATTATTTATTTTATTATATTTATCATTCATTTTTCGAATGTCATATTTGACATTTTGGCGAAATGTAGCCAATTCCTCACTAATCTCCTGTCTTGGATACTTTTTTGACTTATCTTTTAGTTCTGTATGTTGAAATTTGTCGAACTTTATCATTTGTTCTCCTGTTGTTATTGGGTTTTTAAAAAAATATTTTTGAGGCATAATTTTCTTATAAATTTTTCCACGCCTATGTACAGTATATGTCAAATTTATTTAATTTATTGGATCGTGCAAATCTCTAGCCCCTTATTGAGTAGGCTTTTTTGTGTCTCAGGGAGTACTGTAGAGCTTAAATTAACTATCTGATTATCTTCATTTTCATCAATCATTATCTGTTGTGTCTTCTTCCTATTTCTCCCTCCCCTCCGTAATTTTTTCTTCCCCTTTCGTATCTGTGCGGTGTGTAGTCATGTCTCTGTGTTTGATTGTTCGTTATTTGGTACGGTGTCCTCCGTGACAGTAGTGGTTTGTGCTGTTGATGTTGATATGCTCTGAAATTCTGTTCCTGAGACGTGTGTCTGTGTCTCAAATTGTAGTTATGTACTACTGGTGATTTTAGTCGGTGTGTCCGTGCTGGTAATGTGGTGATCTCTGACGGATACGTGTTTTGTGATGCGGTGGAGTTTTGTCTAAAAAATGTTGTTCAGCTAAAATTTCAAACCTGTTGATAACTGGTATTGGGTAATTGTTCTGCATATTTGGGTTAGATTGCTGTTCTTTCTTCTAGTATTGATTTGACTGCAGATTAGAGTGAGTCCCCTCTTTCTGATTTTCTCTAGAATTATTTTTGCATTTTTTTGTTTTTTTTTATTAATAATCTCTTGCCGAGCTGGAGCTGATCGTTTCTTTTGTAGTCCTGGGTGGGTGCCCCTCGCCGACGGAGGACCGAGTTTTGTACCAATTAATGGTGCTCGGTCCCCCCTTGGCGGTAGGCCCCCACCCATAGATCTTCACTTTTGCAGCTGAATCTCAGCTGAACTCCATCTTGAAACTGAATTCCACCTAGATGAGAAGAAAAAAATTTACAATATATAATATAAAAACCATAAATATAGAACCCAATATAGCATAATAAGTGAAATGCATATTTCCATGCCCAAGTTTTATCATGATCTCAATATCCCATGAGCCCACAGGGTATTTAAAGTTGCTACAGATGACATGGGTGCTTAACCACTGAGGAAGAAACAGTGAATGTTCCGAAACGCGTTTGTGGTTTATTTGCCCCCTACGTATGGACACTGTAAGATGGACTGTTATCTATAATCAAGCTTAAACAACATATGGAGCGCTCCAGGATTGTTCTCATCTTAAGCTGAAAGACGGACTGCTGGCTTCTATATACCACGTGGCACGCCGATTGTGCCTCTTACAAACGTACAAGTTACCCCGCACAAGTGCACGAGCTGAGTCTGCTACTCGCAGGCGGAAGGGAAGATTCGGAGGTAAGATTGCAGTGCCTAAGACCACGTGGGACGCCACGGCAAGCACTAGACCTCTATCCCTTAACAACAAAACCATAAGTAAGGATATCTATTCAGTTAAAACATTATTAACCTTTGAATGGACACCCCATACATGGGAATATATGGGAATGCCTCACAACATGTAACAAGTGACTTTTATGCCTTCAGTGGATATAATCAACATATAACCAATACCTGCTCAATAGAAGGACATATGACAGTCCACTCGGTGTTGACTTAAAGGGACAAAACCCATGTGCACAATTACAGCGGAACTATTGGACATCAAGCAAAACAAATAAAATACAACAGGTGGCACTTTATCAATATAAAGTCGTGGCAACAACTTGATGTGAGAGATGCCACTTATAGTTATAGGGAGGGATCTGTGGCTGACACTGTTACAGGGGGGATCTGTGGCTGACACTGTTACAGGGGGGATCTGTGGCTGACACTGTTACAGGGGGGATCTGTGGCTGACACTGTTACAGGGGGGATCTGTGGCTGACACTGTTACATGGGGGATCTGTGGGTGGCACTGTTACATGGGGGATCTGTGGGTGGCACTGTTACATGGGGGATCTGTGGGTGGCACTGTTATATATGTGCCATCCACAGACCCCCCCACCCTATAACAGTGCCATCCACAGACCCCCCAGCCCTTAACAGTGCCATCCACAGATGTCCCCCATAAAACTGTCATCCACAGATTCCCCCCACCGCTCTAGTGCTGCAGTATACAAATATAAAATGTCTCATTCAATTAAAAGTGATTACACATGCCCCCTCACTCATAATATTACCGAACATCCTAACAGCTTCTGTACAACTTCATTCATAAAGTAGGCGGCGCAGGCACGTGACATCAGGGAGTTACGCTGACGCCAGCCCAGCCTGCCTGCATTCTACAGAAGCTGTTAGAGTATACGGTAATATTAAAAGTGGGGGGGCATGTTTAATCGCTTTTAATTGAATGAGACATTTTATATTTGTATAGTGCAGCACTGGAGCAGCGGGGCCGGGCTACAGTGACTGCATTTTGTGGGGGTGCGTCTTATGGGGCGAAAAATACGGTACAGCATGTAATTTTTCTTTTTCATTTAGCAGTTTTCTATAGGAGCCACAGTTACAGGAGAAAACAGCCCCTATGTGGTAATTTACACATGCAGAGCTGCTCAGGGTCTGCTAAGACACAGCAGCTCTGCTATGACCAGAGAACACACATTATAAATCTACTTCTGTCTCCTCTTACAGCCAGGCACTCAACTTGTTCCTGCCAGAATTGTAGAGCATCTTTAGGCATCACTGCAGATCCAGGACCTGCATCACCCACTGTCAAAAGTAAGTGAGCAGTCATTAAGGCATTAAACATTAGTATAATTAATATGGTTAGCCTCTGAGAAATAAAAAAATGAAAATAAAAATAAACTCCATGGCTATTCCAAAAGAATTTAGTGTGTTTATTCACCAGATAGTGACGTTTCAGTCCTCTCAATGGGACCTTTCTCAAGCAGTGACAAAAGAATAAACACACTGAATTATTTTGGAAGTGCCGTGGAGTTTATTTTTTTAAGTTGGTGGATCGCCTCTTCAGCCGCTGGCATTCCATATTCACACAACTACTGCTGTGCTGCCTACCATACATTTCTTTAGCCTCAGCTTAGCAGGCAGGAATAAATGGAAAAAATATGACTTTGCGAAACTAGACATCTTTATTGATTGATCAAAATGACTCTATTAGTAGACACATAACTGCACATACTGCATATAACCATAGCACTCTAAATAAATGTCAATGACGAGTACCCTTCCCACAACATAATATATTCATATTATACTTACACTAGTTGTAACTAAGCTACAGCCTTCTCCAATGCTGCTCTCAATGTATGACCTTTCTTCAGCAGTAATGGTAGGGTGTGCAGCTGGGCTCTCTGTGGCATGCAGCAACCAGAACACGTACCAAATCATTCCGAACATTCCTGCATGGAGCAAGTTCATCTATTAGTATGTTTGCTAAAAATGAATATATTTACTCAGCGCATGATAAATCTTACTAAAACATGCATGAATCTATACAATGCTGTTTGTAGGGGGTTGTCTGGTTTAGAAAGCCATTTACAAATACTGCATAATGGAATTCATAGCTAATATAAGCAGGGGCGTACACATACGTTATATAAGGTCCCATCAAAAAACAAAGAAATCATCTGCTAAAAGGGTTTGCCCAAGGAAACTACCCTCTTTATTGTCAAGTTAAGGACAAACTGGGCAAAGGAGATAACAGACACCCCAGGAACATTTTTTAACTGTTGAACAAGGTCTGATTTACAGTAAAATTAAAGATGATCTGTTAGATCGCCGGATCTGTCTGTTTTAGAAAATACTTGCATTTCCCATAAAATAACAAGTATGTGGCATAGATTCTCAGAATGCTCTTTTGTCATTCCTTTGGTATCAGGCTAGGGCTACACGACGACATTTGTCGCACGACAATTTTTATAATGATAGGCTATGGTGTTGCACTGCGACTGAGACATGACAAGATGGATCCAAGATGGATTTTTCTGTGACTGTCCCGTCGTAGTCGCAGCATGTCGCAGTGCGACACCATAGACTATCATTATAAAAACTGTCACGCGACATTGGTGTGACACCAATGTCGCGCGACACATGTCGTTGTGTAGTCCTAGCCTCACTCAAGGAAATGTCTGAATAAACTGATAACTCGTTGTTACCATTCCCCTGGTCAATGTGGTGTCCATGCACAGCCGACCACTGCCAGCACTGACGACAGGGTGTCAGTGTGTGTAAGGGACACACCACATGGAAAAGTGCAATGTCCAATGTATGCTGAAAGTTCAGGAAATTGTGAAGAACATGCTATTATAGAAAATATCACAAATGCTACGAAATGTAGTATACTACCACATCCATACTAAGAAAGGGAGCAATTTCTGCTGTACTTTTGTGTCGGCAGATAAGAACCATTTGACCCATCTAGTCTGCCCAATATACCGCCCTAATTTCGGCATACCTGTTCTAAAATCTCACATCAAACATCTTTTATTCAATACATTGAGGTAGAGGCATTGAAAAGCCGTTTGAAAATGTTTGCAAACAATGTTACTCCAACATTTCCTTTTCGGAAAATAATGCTAGCACAAGACTGGGTGTTTGGGGCACATCGGGGCCCCACATTATATGTTTTAGACAGCAGAGTCTTGTAATGTTTCGGTAAAATACTGCATTTTGCAGTTCGGAGCAACATAATTAGATTTTTTTTTTAGTGAGGGCACTTAAGTGGGGGAAATTAATAATACGGATTATAGCTGTTGATTGTTTAAACCACTGATTGCTAGAAAGGCTAGCTCAGTAGGCATGTCCACCAAAAAAGTAAAAAAAAAAGGCTACCACCGCATCACCAACTGATTGTGTATTTAATTTGACATGTTTATCTAGATTTTAAAAATAATCTGGCCGCTAAGCATCCCTATGGGCTGACACTTCCAACTATGTAGAGATGGTTACTCAGTAGTCTTCCCATTATCATTACAGACAGGATTATCATGGCAGATAACACCCTTGTTTTAAAGCTGAAGTCAGATAAACACGATACATCATTGGCAACATGTGATGGACACAGCTTACCTCCTCTCCCTCCCTGCACATTGACCTCTGCTCAGGCCACGAAGTATGCCTAGAACACTCTTTTACAGAAGTCAATAGCAATTCTAGAGCATCTATTCTTTGCTACTAGAGGTTCATAAATAAATATGCAACTAGGTGTTACCAGTTGAGGAGAGGGGGTCCTTGCACAGTCTCACAATGGCTGCAATGTCTGGACAGTGTTAAACTGCAAGAACACAACCCTTCTGGTAACTCCCCAGTGGAAAACGTATTAATAAACTTCTAACAGCAATAACTGAGGAATGGAAAAAAATAGAGTCACGTGAAAGGAGGCCCCAGAATCATTATTGCAAGGGGAATACAATTATTTAGCAAAACAGACATATTGTGAGTTTTTCAGTTCCTCTTTATACAACTGAACTTGGCAAGATGACTGCCCTATAATGCCATATAGAAAAATAATATAGAAATACAAAAACTGTCATACATTCCGAAAATAAAATATAATAGGTGATATGATAAAAGAGCAACACCACTGGATCTCCACAAAAGATTACTTGCATACTACAAAGTTCCTACATACAGCAGCATTTCTTTAAAAGGGTTGTCCGGGTTTAGAGCTGAACCCGGACATACTTCCATTTTCACCCAAGCAGCCCCCCTGACTTGAGCATCGGAGCAGATCATGCTAAATCGCGCAAGGCAAAGGCATTTTCAAGAGTTCCGGTGACATATCGGGGCTCTCCATGGGGCTGCCAGGAAGCCCGGTGACGTCAACGGCACTAATGGACGGGCTTTAGCGCTGCCCTAGACAGTAAAATGGCTAGAGCAGTGCTAAAGCCCGCCCCTCAGAGCCGGTGACGTCACCGAACACACTGCCGGACGAAAGCTTCCGCCCGGCAGTGTGTTATTGTAAAAAAAAAGAGCCCGTACCCTGCACAATCTAGCGCAGGGCAAGGGAGCGCATCGCAACATCAGGGGTGCTGCCTGGGTAAAAATAAGGGTATGTCCGAGTTAAGCTCTGAAGCCGGACAACCCCTTTAAGTTCAGTAGGAAACAGGTAAAAAATACTAGGTACCATATTTTCTATTTAGGATATGCAAACACATAGGAAAACAAAACTTACCATAAATGTAAAAGACAGAAGACCAACCGATATATTGTACAAGTATCCCTGCTAATGGCATTGCGATTACCGCACCAGCATACGACCCTGCAATATAAAAGTACAGATGAAACCGTATTTGTGTGTTGCATTAACAAAATAGTACATGACAACCTCTTTCTAACAAAGCCAACGCCAGCCCTGTACCTCACATGGATCCAGAGATCTCCCCATTCATTCCTGCAATTGCTCTGCTAGATTCTCTTCAGGCTGGCATGTCCTTTCTCAAGGGGCATGTCTTTTCTGCCACAGCTCTCTCCCTATTGGAGCAGCATTATGGCTCAGTGGTTGGCACTGGTGCCTTGCAGCGCTGGGGTCCTACGTTCAAATCTGTCCAAGGACAACATCTACATGGACTTTGTAAGTTCTCCCTGTGTTTGCGTGGGTTTCCTCCCAAACTCTAAAGACATACTAATGGGGAATTTAGAATGTGATATATGAAATGGTGCGATTTTTAACATTTCTTTTTATTTCTTAAAAAAAGGTTTGTTTTTTACTTTAGCCCCCCCCCCCTAATGGGCTTATATGTGTGAATATTAAATTGCTTCTACCATAAACCTCGGTGGCTTACCATTGCAGTGTATGAGAAAATCACTGTGTTCCTATTACAGTAAGTCCTGCCACAAGTAGGACTTAAAGGGAACCTGTCACTAGGAAATTCACTGTTAACCCTTTCCCGGCTTCTGCTGTAATAGTACTGTGGAAATTGGATCTTTAAAGTCTCATACAGCAGACACCCGTGGCTAATCTCTGATATCTACGATAATGCCAATCTCAGGCATTTAACCCCTCAGATGCTGTGGTCAAATGTGACCATGGCATCTGAGAGCGCAAAATCCAGAAGCCCATTGCTTCCGGGCCTGGAACGGCTCCCCAATGCAGTGATTGGTGAGGTCATTCATTAATTGTTATAGGCTGGAGCCTAATTAAGGCTCTGATGCCTTTCACAGGTATATTCCAATTTGGGCCTGCAGATGGCAACACTACAATTCCAATATACCGAATCATCTATTTGTCAATGGATTTATTGGCAATGACAAATCAAAGTGGCAATCTAATGAATGCATGATGTTAGGCTGTTGGGGCTGTAAAAAAATAAAAAATTTGAAAAAAAAGTAAAGAAAAGTTTTTAAAAATAAAAAATATAAAAATTCTGATCACTCCCCTTTCCCCCCAAAAATAAATAAATTAACAATTGAAAATAAACATCATAGGCATTTCTGCATCTGAAAATGTCCACACTGTTAAAATGAAAATATTTATCCCATATGAAAAACTGCGTTATGGGGGGGAAAAAATAAATGGCCGGGAAAAAAAAAAGTAAAACGTGATAAAAAAATGTCTTACACACTCCAAAATGGTATCAATAAAAACTGTAGATTTTCCCGCAAAAAATACACTCTCAGAAAGCTCTCAGCGCTAGACACATAAAACCAGCTAACTGCCCCCCCCCCCCCCAACATGTTTTGCCAGTAACCTGGCTGCATCAGGGGTAATGGGCGCTTTACATTTATGTAAGGATTACTGGCAGTGAAGAGAACTGACAACACAGGACTTGGCATTTGGCCATTATTTGGACTAAAGTGGGAAGTACACACCGCTTAGTTCTCTAGCCACACACAGATCGATGCTTATATGCACTGGTGCTAGCGATTTTTAGGATTGAGTTGCTCACAGCGCTCTCTGATTTTTAGATATACCAAAAAAGGTTAATTTTTAGGGTTCATTCACTTTTTGAGATATCTGGGGCAAGGCATTTGCCTAGGGTGGCGATTATCTGAAACGTACACATTTGTTTACCTATCCCCTTGTTTTCAGTGAAAATGTAGCCTGAAGTAAACATACAAGGATCAGCTGAGGCACTGATGCATGTAATGGGCACTTGGGGGAGGTTAATAAAAGGCTGGCTTAACTAACACATGATTGAAAAGAAAGGCTGTATTACCACAAAAAGAAGTGGTTGCTAGTCTGCTTCTCTCCAAGGGAGGTGCCCATTTACTCCACATTCCATGGCATGCTGGGTATGTCACACCCTGAAAAAAAGATTTAAAAAAAAACACATGGGACAAGAAACTCAAAGCTATATGTGCAACTATGATCACATATTTACCACCTACCTCAACAAGGCCTTGTACAACACGAACAGATATCACACATCCATAATGAAATTTTGCTGCTGAAGGTATCAGCATATTTAGGACAGAGGTTAAAAAAATAGCAGCACCAAATACCCTACGAGAGAAAAAATAAAAAATGAAGCATTGTAAACAGCATAAAACAGTTTTAACAGGAACCACCGGGGGGGGGGGCACATATTCGGCAGTCTACGAGTTTCCAGGTGTCAATGTTTTGCTGTGGCTGATATTCTAGCCCCCGCCACCTCAACTTGTGAGGAAGCCCCAATAGGGGTCTTGTGACCTTTTTTACGACAAAAACTGGCATAAAAATGTTAGTAAATGATCCCCACTATGTTGACATAAGGAGATATGCGGCTGACAAATGACCATTTTTATGCCAGCATGAAAGATGAGTTGGGTCGGAATGCATAAACGCAGCAGCCGTACATCGGGCCCATAATTGAGCCCATTGTCTGGCTGCTATATCTGTCATCTTCCCACCAGCAGCAAGAACGAGCCTGTGCGCTCCTCTGCTCAGCTTAGCGGGGACGATTACATGACTGTATCACGCCCGCTGCTGGGGAGAGCATAATGTGTTCCGTTCATCATGGGAAAAGGGCTAAGGCTGTGATGGCTAACCTCCGGCACTACAGCTGTGGTAAAACTACGACTCCCGAAATGTACACTTGCTTGGCTGTTCTCAGAACTCCATAGAAATGAATAGAACGTGCTGGGAGTCCTAGTTTCACCATAGCCGGAGTGCAGGGGGTTATCCATCACTGGTAGGGCATTTTTTTTACCTTATTAACACTATAGGGGCTTCACTACTGTAAAGGGGATACTAAGAGGGCAGGACTGCAGTGTAGGAGCATTAAGGGGGCATTCTACTATGTTTGGGAACTAAGGCAGCATTGTACTGTATGGAGGCACTAAAGGGGAATAACTACCTTGTGGGGCACTAAAGGGGCATACAGAGCCCGGGCAGCATAATGTAAAGTAAACCCTTGACCCCCCCCACCTGCTGTCCAGTACAAGTAAGTATTATTATTTTTATGTTTTTTAAATGACTGAGTGGGTGTATGGCGAACAAGGGCAGTCTTGAATAGCCACAGGAGGGGGAGTGTGTTTAAAAATTTGCTATGAGGCCAAAATATTTCTAGTTATGCCTCTGATGGTGTTAATTCTTAACCACTACAGGACCGCCGCACGCAGGATCGCGTCCTGGCAGCGGCCCTGTTATTCGGCCCTGCAGCGAGACGCGAGATTTTCGCGCAGAGCCGGCCCGTGCATGCGCATTGCGAGCCGGCAAAAGTTAAAGGAGTATTTCGTCACCAGCCTGCCAGCCAATGATCATCGCTGGCAGGCTGGTGATTTTCCAAAAAACGAAACAGAAGCCATTTAACACCTTATATTTATAAATATAAAGGTGTTAAACGGCTGCTGTGCTCCTCTGCTGGTCCTTTTCGTCGGTTGGTCCCAGCAGAGGAGCACAGTTCACAGTGAGTACACCAAACAGTATACTTAGCCCCCAGATCACCCCCCATCACCCAAATTAACCCCTTGGTCAATCACCCAGTGAAAGGGAAGAAGTGATCAGTGTAAACTGTCACTTTTTTTTTTCACTAGTATTGAGGCTAGGTTTAGGATAGTTTAGGCCCCTTTGTTAGGCAGTTAGCGTCGGTTAGCGCCCAGCCCGCCGCACCGCAGTCACTGATTCGCTGATTAGCGTATCGCTAATCAGCATTTGTACTGTTATAGTATCTGTAAGTGATCAGAACTGATCACAGTCAGATCTATAATAATATTAGTGTCACCTTAGCTCGCCCTCCACCGAAAACGCAGTGTTTACCCGATCAGGCCTGATCGGTCGCCCACACGTGCGTTCACCCATATTTTCTTTTTGATCACTGCACAATCACTTTAGCGCTGCGGCGATAAACAAATCAGTTTTGATATTTTTTATCAATCGCAGCGGCCTCCGGTACTTCGCTAGCCTCCCATTTGTAAGACAGGCTTGCTTTTTTTCTTGGGTAGTCTCAGGGAATACCCCTAAATTTAGTTGCCCAAATGGCAAATAAGGGGTATTCTTCTGAAGAGGCCTGCAGGCTTCTGACTCAGTCAGATGAGGAATGGGAACCCTCATCTGACGAATCCAGCGGGTCAGAATACGAACTTGTAGGAAGCAGTGGCAGTCTGACCCAAAGTTCGAACGAGGAGGTTGAGGTCCCTGATGCCATCAGGCGTACCCGGCCCCGTGTTGCTAGACCACAGGTTGCGCAGGATCTGCTTCAAGGGCAGCAGAGTGGGGCTGGCGCTGTCGGATTACGTGGTGAGGCATAGACCAGCAGCGCAGCCCATCCTGGACCTAGTACCAGCACTGCTGTAGAACATGGTGAAGTGGCGAGCACCAGAAGGGCAGTTGAAGCTGGTACGGTGGCACGTGCATTAGTTCCCCCATTGCAGCCACGCACAGACAGGCCCGTAGAGCCCCTAGAGTCCCTGAGGTGCTGGCAAACTTTAGCCGCACCAGTAGTTCGCCCTTTTACCACCCAGTCTGGAGTTCGGGTTGAGACAGCTCAGATCGGATCGGCACTGGGGTTTTTTGAGCTGTTCTTGACTGCGGAGTTGTTGAACTTAGTCGTGGCAGAAACAAATCGATATGCCACTCAATTTATAGCCGCCAACCCGGGAAGCTTTTATGCTCAGTCTTTCCGGTGGAAACCCGTCCAAGTTTCCGAAATTAAAACTTTCCTGGGCCTTCTCCTCAACATGGGCCTAACAAAAAAGCATGAATTGCGGTCATATTGGTCCACGAACCAAATTCATCACATGCCCATGTTCTCTGCTGCCGTGTCTAGGACACGATTTGAGACCATCCTGCGTTTCCTGCACTTTAGTGACCACAGCACCTCTCATCCCAGAGGCCACCCAGCTTTTGACCGGCTCCACAAAATTCGGCCCCTCATAGACCACTTTAACACCAAATTTGTAGATTTGTATACCCCTGAGCAAAACATCTGCGTAGACGAGTCCCTTATACATTTTACCGGGCGCCTTGGCTTCAAACAATACATCCCAAGCAAGCACGCCCGGTATGGGGTCAAATTGTATAAGCTCTGTGAAAGGGCCACAGGCTATACGCACAAATTTTGTGTCTATGAGGGTAAAGATCAGACCCTGGAGCCGGTCGGTTGCCCTGACTACCTGGGGAGCAGTGGGAAAACGGTCTGGGACTTGGTGTCACCCTTATTTGGCAAGGGGTACCATCTTTATGTGGACAATTTTTACACAAGTGTGCCCCTCTTCAGGCATTTGTTTTTAGAACAGATTGGCTGCTGTGGCACCGTGCGACCTAGTCGCCAGGGCTTCCCCCAATGGCTCGTTACCACCCATCTTGCAAGGGGGGAGAGGGCTGCCTTGTGTAACGAAGAAATGCTCGCGGTGAAATGGAGAGACAAGCTTTACGTTTACATGCTCTCCTCCATTCACGCAGACACGATAATACAAATTGAACGAGCAACCACTGTCATTGTCCATAGTCGACGACTATAATTCGCTCATGGGAGGGGTGGACTTCAATGACCAGATGTTGGCTCCCTATTTACTTTCCCGCAGAACCAGACGCTGGAATAAGAAGGTGTCTGTATATTTGATTCAATTGGCTGTATATAATAGTTTTGTTCTCTACAGTAAGGCTGGGAGAACAAGATCCTTCCTCAAATTTCAGGAAGAGATCATCGAGAACCTCCTGTATCCAGGAGGTTCTGTGGCCCCAACCACCAGTATAGTGAGCCGTCTACACGAGCGACATTTTCCAAGTGTGGTTGCTGGTACCTCAAACCAACCGCCACCCCGAAAAAAATGTGTCTGTAGCAGGAGTGGAATAAGGCGTGACACCCGCTATTTCTGTCCTGACTGCCCTGACCACCCTGCCCTATGCTTAGGGGAGTGTTTCCGGAAGTACCACACACAGGTACACTTAGCATAGGGACTGCATCTCACAGAACAGGCACACAGGGCTATTAGGGCCCATTCACACAGAGCTGCTGCAAACCTCTCCTTTCACCTGGGACAAAGTGCATAATGTACTTCGCCACATCTCTGGGCGATTTGCGCTTATAAAAGGTAAAAAAAAGCAAAACAAAAAAAAATCACTGGTAAGCAAAAAAGTTAATGTTCTGTTTCAAAAGTTCATAAAAGTTAATGTTCTGTTCAAATGTTATTATAAAGTTCATATAAAGTTGCGGCCTGGTTTATTTTTATTTTTTTTACCTTCTACGTGGACCAACCGATGAACCAGCTGCAGCACTGATGTGCATTCTGACAGAAGCATTGCGCTGCTGTCAGATTACACAAAAGTCGGTGTATGCGGCGCTAGAAGACGAGATTTCTCCTCTGCAGTAAAAAAGATATGTTTGCCGAGGCTTATGAGCTGAGGGGGCGGTGGTGTTCATATGCTTTGGCAAACACTTTGTATATAAAAAAACTAAAAAATAAAATAAAACGGCAATGATTTATTCATCCACATCGATTGATGTGAATGGAGAAATCAGGTTTGCCAGGGCATACGAGCTAAGTGGGTATGGATGTTGGGCGGAGCTCCTATGTCCTGGCAGACGCCTTTCCCCTCCTTTTTTTTTTTTGGCAGAGATTTTTTCATCCACATTGATCGATGCGAATGAAGAAATCTGTGCCGTTCATTTTTTCTTTCAGCCTTTCAGCCCAGAGGCTGAACGGAAAAAAAAAATCATTACCTGTATGCTCAATATAAGGAGAATAGCAGAAACTCATGCTGGCCATACATGTAATGATTGTGGAGACCCTCAAATGCCAGGGCAGTACAAACACCCCACAAATTACCCCATTTTGGAAAGAAGACACCCTAAGGTCTTTGCTTATGGGCATAGAGAGTTCATAGAAGTTTTTATTTTTTTTCACAAGTTAGCGGAAAATTATGTTTGTTTTTTTTTCTCATATTCCACTAACTTGTGACAAAAAATATAAACTTCCATGAACTCACTATGCCCATCACGAAATACCTCGAGGTGTCTTCTTTCCAAAATGGGGTCACATGTGGGGTATTTATACTGCCCTGGCATTTTAGGGGCCCTAAAGCGTGAGAAGAAGTCAGGAATCCAAATGTCTAAAAATGCCCTCCTAAAAGAAATTTGTGCCCCTTTGCGCACCTAGGCTGCAAAAAAGTGTCACACATGTGGTATCGCCGTACTCAGAAGAAGTTGGGCAATGTATTTTGGGGTGTCTTTTTACATATACCCATGCTGGGTGAACGAAATATCTCTCTAAAATGACAACTTTGTATAAAAAATCGTGAAAAGTTGACTTTTAGAGAGATATTTCTCTCACCCAGCATGGGTATATGTAAAAATACACCCCAAAACACGTTGCCCTACTTCTTCTGAGTACGGCGATACCACATGTGTGACACTTTTTTGCACCCTAGGTGGGCAAAGGGGCACAAATTCTAAAGAGCACCTTTACACATTTGGATTTCAAACTACTTTTCACTCGTTAGGGCCCCTAAAATACCAGGGCAGTATAACTACCCCACAAGTGACCCCATTTTGGAAAGAAGACACCCCAAGGTATTTCATGATGGGCATAGTGAGTTCATGGAAGTTTTTATTTTTTGTCACAAGTTAGTGGAATATGAGACTTTATAAGAAAAAAAAAATCATCATTTTCCGCTAACTTGTGACAAAAAAGAAAAACTTCTATGAACTCACTATGCCCATCAGCGAATACCTTAGGGTGTTTACTTTCTGAAATGGGGTCATTTGAGGGGTGTTTCTACTGTCTGGGCATTGTAGAACCTCAGGAAACATGACAGGTGCTCAGAAAGTCAGAGCTGCTTCAAAATGTGGAAATTCACATTTTTGTACCAAAGTTTGTAAACGCTATAACTTTTGCGCAAACCAATAAATATACACTTATTGCATTTTTTTAAATCAAAGATATGTAGAACAATACATTTAGATAAAAATTTATATAGAAATTTAGTTTTATTTGAAAAATTTTACAACTGAAAGTGAAAAATGTCATATTTTTTGCTAAAAAATCAGTAAATTTTGATTAATAACAAAAAATGTAAAAATGTCAGCAGCAATGAAATACCACCAAATGAAAGCTCTATTAGTGAGAAGAAAAGGAGGTAAAATTCATTTGGGTGGTAAGTTGTATGACCGAGCAATAAACCGTGAAAGTAGTGTAGTGCGAATTGTAAAAAGTGGTCTGGTCATTAAGGGTGTTTAAGCTAGGGGGGCTGAGGTGGTTAAAGGGTTTCTGTCACCCCCAAAACACAATTTTTTGGGGGGGCTTGTTAAAATCCGTATTTAACGACTATTCCCTATATAGGGCTCTTACCTTTGTCTGTGGCTTTGTTTCCTTAAAAATCGATCTTTTCAAATTTGCAAATCACTTCACTACCAGCAAGTAGGGCGTCTACTTGCTGGTAGCCGCCGCAAAAAACCACCCCCTCCTCCTGTTGATTGACAGTGCCAGCGAACGCTCTCCTCCTCCGGCTGGCCCTGTCAGCATTTCAAATCCCGCGCCTGTCTTCATTCGGCGCAGGCGCTCTGAGAGAAGGAGGCTCGCCTCCTCAGCACTCCCTCAGTGCGCCTGCGCCGATGACATCTTCTCTTTCGGTGATGTCATCGGCGCAGGCGCACTGAGGGAGCGCGCGATTTGAAATGCTGACAGGGCCAGCCGGAGGAGGAGAGCGTTCGTTGGCCCTGTCAATCAACAGGAGGAGGGGGCGGTTTTTTGCGGCGGCTACCAGCAAGTAGACGCCCTACTTGCTGGTAGTGAAGTGATTTGCATATTTTAAAAGATCGATTTTTAAGGAAACTAAGCCACAGAACAAGGTAAGAGCCCTATATAGTGAATAGTCAAATAAGGATTTTAACAAGCCCTAAAAAAAGAAAATTGTGTTTTGGGGGTGACAGAAGCCCTTTAACTTTTCCATGCAAAATAAGTAGAATTCTACTGATTGGCATGGATAAATTCTGCATCACATTTTTGGGTAGCATGAGAAGAGGGTTGAAGAAACTCTTTTCACATGTATGGAATGAGGATTGTCATCAGATTTGATGCACATTGTGTCACAGAATCTGAACCAAATCTAACACATTTGAATGGACCTTTAACTAATATTAGAATTCTGATGCTAGAGAACAGTGCATTATTGAGCCCCCACTCCCCGACAATGAGCTGTTTGAGGAAGCCACAGCCTCCTTACAGCTTACCAAGCACAGCAGTATTCATTGGATAGTGGTTGTGCTTGGTATTGCAACTCATGCCCCTTCACTTTAATGGGACTGAGCTGCGTTTAGGCCATGTGATTGATGAATGTGATGTCACATGGCCTAGGAAGAGGCCTAGGCACTCAAGAAGCACAGTGGCCTCTTCATACAGCTGATTGGCAGGGGTGCCAGGAGTCGGACCCCCACAGATCAGATTTTGATAACCTATACTGGGGATAGGCTATCAATATCAAAATCCTGAAGAACAACTTGAATGTTTTACTACTTCATACATTTTTTTTTTACAAATCACAAGAACCATACATAGGACAGTATCATAAACTCAAATATTAAATAACAGAAAGTCAGTTTTAGGGTCCATTCACACGTCCGCAACTGTTTTGCGGTCCGCAAATTGCGGACACGAACACCGGTCATGTGTGTTCTGCATTTTGCAGACTGCACATGGCCGGCACTATATTAAAAATGCCTTTTGCGGCTCCATTGAAAATGAATGGGTCCACACCAGTTCCGCAAAATTGCGGAACGGATGCAGACCCATTTTGCGGACGGTGAATTGACCCTGAAGGGGCTCTCCCATCCCATTTTTTACTTGAAGCTAGCCCAATGGTGATCTTGGGTCTGACGTCAGAAACCCCAAAGATCAGCTGTTATCACGGGCAGAAGCTACGGCTTGCTTTTACATACCTGTAATGCATGAACGGGCCAAGTCTGCCAGAACAAGAGCCAATGCTGTTCTGGCCAATAAAGAGTGGCCTAGGGCACAGGACCCTCCTCAATGTCTATATGTCATAATAGGATATATAGGAAGGGATCCCAAACTGTTTATTTACTAAACTTCATAAAGGAGTTGTCCAAGATAATTAAAAATATTGCACTGCAATAGCTTAAAAATATATTTTCACCCATTTGCCCACCACCATTCTCTGTGTAATGCCCTTGGAACAAGGGTACTTTGGAGTCTCGACTTTAGTGGACATTTTCCCCTATAACCATCAGCTCCCTACTTTATTGAACTTAGAAATGTTAACTTGTACTGTGATTTATTACTTTGTTTACATTTCTCCTGTTCATTTGCACTGTTATTGCACAGTATTTGCACTGCACAGTGGAAAAGGTTAATGCACAGCCAGCTAATACTAAGAGACTTAGGGACTTTCCAGCCTGTGGCTTGTAATTTTACATTGCTGTCATTAGGGACTATGCAGAGCTAAGTTTTGGAGGGAAAAAACAGACACAATAAACTTTTTGTAGCACTGCTGATTGAATTTTAACTACTGTATTGAGTGATAGCTGCAGTCTACAAGATTGCAGACAACTCAGTATAGTGCTTTGTAGTGCAGATGTAGCTCAATATTTAAAGTAAATCAGAAGTGCTATAAAAAGTTGCTGTGTAGTCAGGGATAGATAGATATATAGATAGATAGATAGATAGATAGATAGATAGATAGATAGATAGACAGATAGACAGAGTCATGGAACCTCTTCAAGAATAAAATGTACGGTAATTACCTATTGGCAGCAAGCTTGTTTGCAATGAATCCTCCTGGTATCTGGGTCACAATATATCCCCAAAAAAATGAACCATGGATCAATCCAACAGTTTCTGGATCCCAATTAAATTGGGCTACCTGTCAAAATGTGTTGCAAATAAATTGAAGACATTTTAGAAAGTACACTATAATTTGGTTGCATTATATACTTTCGTATTTATTTTAGATACTTTTTTACTTAGCAAGTCATTTTTTTTTTAATTCCAAAAATAAATATTATTTCTGAATTTTATTTTGTGTAGAAGAACCTCCTCAGTAGACTGGCAGAAATAACTGCGAGTGTTCTTTGGAGAAGAAAAAGTTTGATATGATCACTATGTATATACGGTATAGGATACTAATGGCCCTCCAGCCTCCCAGCATACCAGCTGTGCTTGTTACAGGGTCTCCCTCTGTCTGAATTCATCATATATACGGACAAGAGATATATATCTGTATACACAGCACCATCAAGTATGCCAAGGAGCTAAGTACCATCTCATTTTTCTAAGCACAACAATTTTTTATAAAAGGAATTTTTCTGCTTACTTTATTCCCTACGTTGACTACACTGTCATCACCTCATGATGAGCTGCTGTATGCAGCCGAAACGCGTTGGGGTTGTCTTTCTATCATTTACATTAGACTTATTATTTTTTTGTTTTGTTTCACTGGATTAATATTTTTCGATCCAGCTTTGCTAAGTAGGGCATCACTAGGGCCATATCTAGGCTTAGGTACGGGGGCAGGGTGTCTCCACCATTAGGGGACATCCCTGTGCTTCAGGACATAGTTCCGTAGGGTCGTCTAGGGAGAGAATTTTTCCCATAGACTTACCCATTATCATCCCCGTTACTATAGTGATTCATTATTGTACCACCTATCTATAATAGGAGGTTCGCTGTTTGCATTTTTATATCAAGAGCATCTGAGTGTATCGATCACTCTTGCTCATACCCACTCATTAATAAAGGTATCAAGTTTCTTAATAAGCACGTCAATTCTCAATTTTCTTTTGTACTAATGGCTCTCACCTGAATCTCTGGTTTTCCATCCACATAAACAGTATTGTTATTCACCATTTCCACAATGGCCACACCAAGGTTACATCTAATTCCAAAGGAAATACAAAATCCCAGCCCACTCATAATGGCAATGATGTAACGTTTGGGCAGTCCACAGCAGTAGCAGTCAAACCTGGGAGGCGAGTGGGTGGGGACGTGTACCGGTTGTCCATCTTCATTAAGTTCTATGTTGTCCTCTTCAACATTTCTTCCATCAATTTTCCTTATTGAAAGAGAAAATGTTTTTTTTTATTGTTTTACACACAGAAATGCATAAAATGATAGACTGTGAAACATTTCACATTTATACCTTCATTTAATATTTTATTCTCAATTAGTAAATGACCTAAAGAGGTTTTGTCACAGCCATTTCTGGCATTACCTACAGGATATAACCTGGATGGGGATGATCCAATGGCTTCCAAATGAAATGTACATGATTGGTGTCCTTATTTCAAGCAATGGATTGATCATATACTGTACACATACATATGGATTGTCAAACTGAATCACTGTCCATACAATGTTGCTTCTGGGATATTTTCATAGACTGATCTATTATTACATAATATGACTTGCAACAAATACATTCACAAAAGAGATAGTAAATGTATATTTGTCTTCTTATTAAAGATTAAAATATGAAAGATCTTTTTATACATGCTATCACAGTGAACTCTGATGTATAAAACATCATAACCATACTGCACAAATATATAAAACCAGCAGACATACAACTACATGAATATATAACATAAGTGCAGAAAAGAAGAAGTGCATAAAAAAAACTAAATGATGCTATATGTTTTATATATAACATACAGCTGTTTTATTATAGTGAGGTGAATTTTTGATATTGTGCGCTTTATATATATGATTCCAGTGTTGTTTTTTATTTGCATATTTTTGGAATGTTTCATTTTTAAGAGCTACATCTCTAGAGTTAGCCAGAGTTAAAATTAATGTGACACTGTATTATACCAGTATCCTATAGCATCTTTCAGTACTATTATTGTTTCATATTAAGGAATTACGTTTTTTTAAAAAATTTGATCTTTGCCCACATTTAAAATTTTGGATTACTTATTTAATATTTTCACAAGCCTATTATTAATACTTCAGTGTGTGACTTGCAACTGAACTGAAAAAGCAGTATTAAATCTTTAACTGTATCACAAATACAATTAGTAATAGAAATAAAACATTGGTGACTAACATTCTTTGATTCTGGAATTTCACTTTCATTAGCAAATAAATTTGGTCAAACTTTTGTGCTATATTTAAAGTTTAGTCACTGACAAGCACATAGCATGGCATGAAAAAGAAGATAATGAGGTAAATCTGATATGAATAACACACCACATGTAGCTTTTGAAAATAATTTTTTATAGAGTTCATATAAAATTTAACTTTTTGAAAGACTAGGTTTAATTTATGAGCTTTACATGTATTCTTTTTTTATATTTTCAAAATACTTCCAATATTTTTAAAAGTTAATATTTTTCAAATGTCATTTTATAACACAAGATGAAAGAGTTATGATGCAATATTTTAATAATACAAATTACACAAGAATGTTATACATATTATATGCAAATACAAATATAGTTGAAAAAAGCAAAAATAAATTGGACTGCTTACCGCAAATAAAAATGTTTGCAATTCTTGATGCATTTGTAATATTTTTATTGTAAGCTCAAATAACTTAAGAAGAAAAAAACATGAAATAAAAAAAAAAGAAAATTAAAAAAACTGAAAAAGGAAACTCTTACCTTTGAAGGTGACCCAGGGAGTCTCCTATGGTGTTCTTCACCTCTTCTTTGCCTGGATTGAAGATCTTCTCTTTCAATGAGCTGAGTGCTTGAAACGGCATTGTATAGGGTGTATTAATCTTCACAACTCTACAGCAGACTTCTCATCTTCACCCTTATGTTTGATGTACCACTGTCCCTGCTCAACAATCAACAACACATCTTTGCAGGGGTTAATTCCTTTGCCAATTAGACCTTTATTGCAGTATACTCTGCAGAATCCAAATCAGATGCTGAACTCTAATATTTGACTGGTATAATTATCCAAGTTGTTACTGAAGCTCACATCAATGATCTTCTATCTGGAGGGGAAGCTGACAGCTGCATAGCACAGAGGCAAAGTCATTTAACCTGTTTCCATAAGGAGTAGTGAACAGTGGTGTTTGAGGAAGCTAAACTATGGAATGGACTTTGGGAAACTCCAAGTATCAAATAAAGTCATGCATTATGCTTGGAAAAAATAAAGGAAGAAAATCCACTTCTAATATTCTGTCCAGGCTGGATTCCAGGATTCTGAGAAGTGATAATGATCCTCTCAGGCTGTCATGAGTCCCAGATAGGGGAGAGATGCTACACTAGTCGATGCTATAGTAACGAAAACGATACGGCCCTACCAGTTTAGTTATTAATAGCATCCCTTACAAAAGGGAGACAAAGAATAAGTTTATTAAACATTTAAGGTCTCCCTCCCGTCTCCATGACGCAGGCAGGTGGTCATGGACTGAAATTCACATATATTATTACTGAGCCTTTTCTTCTTTCTCATGAGCCACAGCTCTCATTAAGGCAGCTTACCTCTCTGCTAGATCAATTGATAGGGTAAGAGCCAAAAACTACCTGACATACCTCTTCCTTCTTGGGTAGTTATACAGAGTCTTCCATTAAAAAGTATTTATGAGTATTTAGAGAGAAATACAAAAAATAATTAAATGGAGTATATTGAAAAAATTTGCAATATCGTCAACCTGTTATCATGCATTACTGTAATTAGTTAATGTATTAATCCCGGGAGGACCTGGTCTATTTTTGTTTCTGCATTTAGATCTTTCCGCCCCACGTTCAGACAGCCATAGCCAGAGGGCTTATTTTTTGCGGGGCAAGATGCTTTTTTTTTTTTTTTTTTTTTAAGGGCACCATTTAATTTACCATGTCTTGTATTGGAAAGCGGGAAAAAAAATATTTGTGGGGGGAAAAAAAACAAAACAAACAATTCGACTAAGGTTTTTTGGGTTTTGATATTACGACGTTCACAGTGTGTTAAAAATGATATGATGTCCTTATTCTGTGAGTCAATATGAGTACGGAGATACCAAATTTGTATAGTTTTTATTTTGTTTTGTAACTTTAAAAAAATAACCTTCAAATAAAAAATAATTCTTTACATCGCCATTTTATGCCAGAACTTTTTTATATTTCCAACTACATGGCAGTAGGAAAGCTTGTTTTTGAAGGACAATATTGTTTTTATTGATACCATTTTTGGAGGTATGTACGACTTTCTGACCACTGTTATTCAATTTTTTGGGGGGACAAGGTGACTAAAAATGGCGAATTGTGTTTTTTATTTTTTGGGCGTTTACTGTGCAGGAAAAATGTGTTAATATTTTAACAGTTCAGACATTTTTGAATGCAGCAAAACCCATTATGTTTATTTTATTATTGCTTATTTGTATATGAAAAATGTTTTTGTACTTTTACTATTATGGCCTATGCGATTTTTATTGCCTGCCTGTGAAGCTTTGCCCTGTGCACAGCTTTACAGGCAGTTTACCATGACAGGCCTTGGAATCTTCAGTAGGCCCCAGGCTGTCATGGTAACCAATCAGAGACCCACAATTTCACCACAGGGGCTTCAATCGGAAGGCAGAGTGAGACCCCTCTCTCTGCCTAACCTTACAGATGCCGCAACCACTATTTGTTGTGGCATCTGAGAGGTTAAATGACCGGTTTCTGAATCATCACCTATGCCAGTCATTATGGCCAGGTGTCTGTTGTATTATACAGTTGTCACCCACCGCGTATGGAGCGGGCTCAGCACAGCAGCGAGCTCCATACACACCCTTCCGCATAATGCCGTACTTTTATGACCTTATGTGTTAAGGGATTAATTACATATAGCGGGACATAGCCTCATCAGGATACAAGTACATACTAATGCCGCTAATATCACATTTTAGGGCATTTTGTAAAGTTGTTTGTTGAATCATGCAGAATTCTCATTTGCCAATCCAGACCACAAGGATGTAAATATAGGGGTCTATAGGTTCCAGTCATATCTTGGCCCTGGTCCTGGGGGGAACAAATGGTCCTTCTGCCCCACAGGAGACCAGTACTATTTAAGACTGGATAGTTGAACAGCCCTATTATAAATTTTGCTTCACTGCGAGATGTTACATCCCTATCATCACCACTACTTGAAATAATTTAAGTATTAAGTAAGTGCAAATGTGACAGAGGCAGGCCCAAAGCTCAAAACTGGATTCCCAAACTGAAAATGTAGCACAAGAGCTTGTGCGCCTGGGCAACACTGATGAGAACATTAGATCTTTTACGTTTGATTTCCTTGGATTATTCCAAGATGTACAAACTGAATGGAATGACGTGGTATAGCAGGAGGTGCTCAAACCCACATGCAGTCGTGCATATATATAGGGGAGCAAATCCTGCACTTGTGGCCCGTTGCTAATGGCAATCCCCAGCAAACATGCATACGGTGGAGGATGCCCGCAGCGAACCACAAGTACCACAATAGACATCCTACACAAGGTAACAATTGTGTGGATGTGATAATCAATATAACAATATAACAAAATAGCAACAGACAGGTGCACTCTGCGGTATTACTAAATCCTCAAACTGGTTTTAAAATTGAGAGATTAGTCAACATGTCCTACGGAGTAGGACATGTCTAAGCCCGGGCACCGCGACAAGGTTTCTCAAGTAGCCCGGGACCTAACACTCTCCTACCTGTGCCAGTGGGCAAATACCAGGAGCCAGTGGGCAAATTACAGGAGCATAAGGCCGACTCGCAAACAACTCACCAGTTACCTCCAGCATATATCCATGCTTGCAATGGGAGGAGGGAGGAGTCTGCAAGTCCCACTCAAGACTGTCTGGTATGGCCCAGGCCTCACAGGTGCACCTAAATGTGGCCTGTAGATGGAAAACAGGCACATTTAAATTGGAGTTTATATACCTCCAGGAATCTCTATATATACAAACTGAATGGAATGACGTGGTATAGCAGGAGGTGCTCAAACCCACATGCAGTCGTGCATATATATAGGGGAGCAAATCCTGCACTTGTGGCCCGTTGCTAATGGCAATCCCCAGCAAACATGCATACGGTGGAGGATGCCCGCAGCGAACCACAAGTACCACAATAGACATCCTACACAAGGTAACAATTGTGTGGATGTGATAATCAATATAACAATATAACAAAATAGCAACAGACAGGTGCACTCTGCGGTATTACTAAATCCTCAAACTGGTTTTAAAATTGAGAGATTAGTCAACATGTCCTACGGAGTAGGACATGTCTAAGCCCGGGCACCGCGACAAGGTTTCTCAAGTAGCCCGGGACCTAACACTCTCCTACCTGTGCCAGTGGGCAAATACCAGGAGCCAGTGGGCAAATTACAGGAGCATAAGGCCGACTCACAAACAACTCACCAGTTACCTCCAGCATATATCCATGCTTGCAATGGGAGGAGGGAGGAGTCTGCAAGTCCCACTCAAGACTGTCTGGTATGGCCCAGGCCTCACAGGTGCACCTAAATGTGGCCTGTAGATGGAAAACAGGCACATTTAAATTGGAGTTTATATACCTCCAGGAATCTCTATATATACAAACTGAATGGAATGACGTGGTATAGCAGGAGGTGCTCAAACCCACATGCAGTCGTGCATATATAGGGGAGCAAATCCTGCACTTGTGGCCCGTTGCTAATGGCAATCCCCAGCAAACATGCATACGGTGGAGGATGCCCGCAGCGAACCACAAGTACCACAATAGACATCCTACACAAGGTAACAATTGTGTGGATGTGATAATCAATATAACAATATAACAAAATAGCAACAGACAGGTGCACTCTGCGGTATTACTAAATCCTCAAACTGGTTTTAAAATTGAGAGATTAGTCAACATGTCCTACGGAGTAGGACATGTCTAAGCCCGGGCACCGCGACAAGGTTTCTCAAGTAGCCCGGGACCTAACACTCTCCTACCTGTGCCAGTGGGCAAATACCAGGAGCCAGTGGGCAAATTACAGGAGCATAAGGCCGACTCACAAACAACTCACCAGTTACCTCCAGCATATATCCATGCTTGCAATGGGAGGAGGGAGGAGTCTGCAAGTCCCACTCAAGACTGTCTGGTATGGCCCAGGCCTCACAGGTGCACCTAAATGTGGCCTGTAGATGGAAAACAGGCACATTTAAATTGGAGTTTATATACCTCCAGGAATCTCTATATATACAAACTGAATGGAATGACGTGGTATAGCAGGAGGTGCTCAAACCCACATGCAGTCGTGCATATATATAGGGGAGCAAATCCTGCACTTGTGGCCCGTTGCTAATGGCAATCCCCAGCAAACATGCATACGGTGGAGGATGCCCGCAGCGAACCACAAGTACCACAATAGACATCCTACACAAGGTAACAATTGTGTGGATGTGATAATCAATATAACAATATAACAAAATAGCAACAGACAGGTGCACTCTGCGGTATTACTAAATCCTCAAACTGGTTTTAAAATTGAGAGATTAGTCAACATGTCCTACGGAGTAGGACATGTCTAAGCCCGGGCACCGCGACAAGGTTTCTCAAGTAGCCCGGGACCTAACACTCTCCTACCTGTGCCAGTGGGCAAATACCAGGAGCCAGTGGGCAAATTACAGGAGCATAAGGCCGACTCACAAACAACTCACCAGTTACCTCCAGCATATATCCATGCTTGCAATGGGAGGAGGGAGGAGTCTGCAAGTCCCACTCAAGACTGTCTGGTATGGCCCAGGCCTCACAGGTGCACCTAAATGTGGCCTGTAGATGGAAAACAGGCACATTTAAATTGGAGTTTATATACCTCCAGGAATCTCTATATATACAAACTGAATGGAATGACGTGGTATAGCAGGAGGTGCTCAAACCCACATGCAGTCGTGCATATATATAGGGGAGCAAATCCTGCACTTGTGGCCCGTTGCTAATGGCAATCCCCAGCAAACATGCATACGGTGGAGGATGCCCGCAGCGAACCACAAGTACCACAATAGACATCCTACACAAGGTAACAATTGTGTGGATGTGATAATCAATATAACAATATAACAAAATAGCAACAGACAGGTGCACTCTGCGGTATTACTAAATCCTCAAACTGGTTTTAAAATTGAGAGATTAGTCAACATGTCCTACGGAGTAGGACATGTCTAAGCCCGGGCACCGCGACAAGGTTTCTCAAGTAGCCCGGGACCTAACACTCTCCTACCTGTGCCAGTGGGCAAATACCAGGAGCCAGTGGGCAAATTACAGGAGCATAAGGCCGACTCACAAACAACTCACCAGTTACCTCCAGCATATATCCATGCTTGCAATGGGAGGAGGGAGGAGTCTGCAAGTCCCACTCAAGACTGTCTGGTATGGCCCAGGCCTCACAGGTGCACCTAAATGTGGCCTGTAGATGGAAAACAGGCACATTTAAATTGGAGTTTATATACCTCCAGGAATCTCTATATATACAAACTGAATGGAATGACGTGGTATAGCAGGAGGTGCTCAAACCCACATGCAGTCGTGCATATATATAGGGGAGCAAATCCTGCACTTGTGGCCCGTTGCTAATGGCAATCCCCAGCAAACATGCATACGGTGGAGGATGCCCGCAGCGAACCACAAGTACCACAATAGACATCCTACACAAGGTAACAATTGTGTGGATGTGATAATCAATATAACAATATAACAAAATAGCAACAGACAGGTGCACTCTGCGGTATTACTAAATCCTCAAACTGGTTTTAAAATTGAGAGATTAGTCAACATGTCCTACGGAGTAGGACATGTCTAAGCCCGGGCACCGCGACAAGGTTTCTCAAGTAGCCCGGGACCTAACACTCTCCTACCTGTGCCAGTGGGCAAATACCAGGAGCCAGTGGGCAAATTACAGGAGCATAAGGCCGACTCACAAACAACTCACCAGTTACCTCCAGCATATATCCATGCTTGCAATGGGAGGAGGGAGGAGTCTGCAAGTCCCACTCAAGACTGTCTGGTATGGCCCAGGCCTCACAGGTGCACCTAAATGTGGCCTGTAGATGGAAAACAGGCACATTTAAATTGGAGTTTATATACCTCCAGGAATCTCTATATATACAAACTGAATGGAATGACGTGGTATAGCAGGAGGTGCTCAAACCCACATGCAGTCGTGCATATATATAGGGGAGCAAATCCTGCACTTGTGGCCCGTTGCTAATGGCAATCCCCAGCAAACATGCATACGGTGGAGGATGCCCGCAGCGAACCACAAGTACCACAATAGACATCCTACACAAGGTAACAATTGTGTGGATGTGATAATCAATATAACAATATAACAAAATAGCAACAGACAGGTGCACTCTGCGGTATTACTAAATCCTCAAACTGGTTTTAAAATTGAGAGATTAGTCAACGGGCCACAAGTGCAGGATTTGCTCCCCTATATATATGCACGACTGCATGTGGGTTTGAGCACCTCCTGCTATACCACGTCATTCCATTCAGTTTGTATATATAGAGATTCCTGGAGGTATATAAACTCCAATTTAAATGTGCCTGTTTTCCATCTACAGGCCACATTTAGGTGCACCTGTGAGGCCTGGGCCATACCAGACAGTCTTGAGTGGGACTTGCAGACTCCTCCCTCCTCCCATTGCAAGCATGGATATATGCTGGAGGTAACTGGTGAGTTGTTTGTGAGTCGGCCTTATGCTCCTGTAATTTGCCCACTGGCTCCTGGTATTTGCCCACTGGCACAGGTAGGAGAGTGTTAGGTCCCGGGCTACTTGAGAAACCTTGTCGCGGTGCCCGGGCTTAGACATGTCCTACTCCGTAGGACATGTTGACTAATCTCTCAATTTTAAAACCAGTTTGAGGATTTAGTAATACCGCAGAGTGCACCTGTCTGTTGCTATTATGTTATATTGTTATTCCAAGATGTGAATTGACTTGTATGGATTGATATAATCTTTGGAGACAAATTCCTCTGAGGTGTTAATTGAATGGAGCAAATTGATAGAACAGTATAAGAGTACACAGGATGGTTGTATTGATGGCTATTCATCATATAAAATATTTATTAATATATCAGTTAACTTTGCTGGCAAAGGGGATACACTTAGAGTGGTATGAAAACTGATTTGTGCGTATTTAAACTGATAAAGACCTAAATGGGCACTGAGAAGTTGGGAATGGGCCCATTGTAAAAAGTCAATCATCAGACGTATACTTAAACTCAAATGAAACTCCCTAATAAACAGTGGCCCACATTAACAAATGTCAAAGCACCTGTTTTGGTGCAAATTGCATCAAATTGTGTTGCAATTTGATGATAGGTTTAGATAAATTATCTATGCCTAGCCCAATAACGAGCATGGCTTACCAGAAAGCAGCATGGCTTTCTGAAAAAGTATGGGTGGCCTATAGAATTGCACTCCAGAATTGTGGAAACATTTTTTACCAAAATTGCTGCACAATTGCTCCACATTTTTTTTATGTAACATCATGCAACAACTCTGATAAATCGGTATAAGAATGGGGAAAGGTTCACTTGTAATATAATGGTTACTGTAATGAGGCAATTTCACACAATTTAATTTAAAGAGGACTTTTCATTACAATAAAAAATCTAAACTAAGTATGCTGACATTGAGAGCGGAGCCCAGGAATCTCCCTGCACTTACTATTATCCCTGGGCGTCGCGGAGAGGTTTTTTTCTCCCAGGCTATGAGCTGAGTGCTGCGATTGGCCAGCCCTACAGCCTAGGAGGAGGAGACGCCCAGGAGAACAAGAGCAGGCTCCTCCCAGTTGAGCCAAAAATCTGAAGATACCGGAGCCTATACCAGGAGAACGGAGCGGCGCCCAGGGATAATAGTAAGTGCAGGGAGATCCCTGGTTGCCGCTCTCCATGTCGGTATACTTAGTTTAGATTTTCTATCGTAATGAAAGGTCCTTTTTAATAGAGAACAGTATCATTAGCAAATTTCTAAACCACATCATTTAATAAATCTGCCTGCATCTACCTGAAAAAAAGCTGTAAAGTCATGGCCACTAGGGGTCTCAATTCCACCTAACTTGCAGTCTACTGCCTATTAGGCTAGATCGATCTCTAGCAACAGAGACACAGAAGATGGTTTACAGGATATGGGGGAGGGTCAGAACTAGCTGAGGTCCAGAGCCTGATAGAAGCACTGCTCCTACACTGCTTCTGAAGACGCTCCTGTGTGTCTGTAGGGGCTAATGCAATGTGTAGTCCCTAATGCACGGGCATCATCTGTGTGGCTGCCCTAGATGGATGCAGACCCATTCAACTTGAATGGGTTCTGTGACGAGTCCAATCTCGCCACATTGCATTGGAGAAGCCTGGTTGCCCGCCTGCTCCCTTTAGACAATGGCCCCATGTTGAAACACTTGATTTTCCCCTGCAAAGACATGAAAGCCGGGTCATTTGGTACTTGCCCTATTTGAACAGTGATACCCCAGATAGCTATTCCATGGAGCCCATTCGCATAACAAAAGACTATGTGAAAGACTTTGGCTCCATGGCGATTCTACTGTATTCGTGTAGTCTGAGTGCCATTCACCTAATATGCACTCAGACCTGAGCTATCTGGGGATATGTTAAATGTCTATGTTTACTGTAATGGTTGTGACATTGTATATTTGAATAGTGATTTCTGTCCTGTTGTCCCCACGTGTACACTGGCAATTTCCCTTTGTCCTGAGATAATTGAATTACTCCTCGGTTGTCTCCAGGGCAGAGAGGAGGAAACCAGGATGCATTGTGGGGATGTATTGTGTCCTGAATTTCTGCTTATCTGTCTTGTGTCACAGTCTTCCATCTGGTCCCTCTAGGGGAGTGTCCACCAGATGGGGACCTGCATAAATACGGGCCGGTAGCCCTCAGTAAAGAGAGATTCTGACCACTGCTTGACCCTCAACACGGCACCTTGTCTCGTTCTTGGGGGGAGTTATTGTATGCTGTTCCAGTTCGACTTCTAGAAGTGTAAACCTTTCATATGGTTTTTCCTATTCGGCTGTATGCAGCATTCATATGGTTTCCAGTTCGGGAGATTGGTGTCTTTAGTAGCTGCCTTTGCATCTGGAAAGGGAATATCTCTTAAACGGCTTTTACCCCCTTTTATGCCTGGGTGCCGTTACAGGTTCATAATCCATCCACACCAAAAAACATAGAACATGTTCTTTTTTTTTTTTGCTGGCAGAGGGATGGACAGAAACCCCACAGAAGCACTCCGTAGTGCTTCCGTGGGGTTCTGTGTCTCCGTTCCGCACCGCACCTTCCGGACTGTGGACCCATTTAAGGGAATGGGTCCGCATCCTTGATGAGGTGCACAAATGGCTGTGCGAACAAGATGTTTACGGGCCACAAGACAGGCACGGCCGGGGAACAGCCCTGTGCATGAGCCCTAAGTCTGATCTCTCGTTCCTTATCAGCTTCTGAGCTCCCTAGAAGAAAAAACTGAGAGCTGGGAAGTGAGGTCTTTGCATACAGTACTGGCAGATTCCATAGAAGGAAGTCACCCACCGCTTTTGAGAGAAATGCATCTAGCTGTGAAGTTAAAACAGGGAATACTATGGCTGAGGAAGACATTAGAGAAGCCTAAAAAAGACCTGTTCATTCACAGTTATGATTCTACAATGTAGCACAGCCATTATGCAATCTGTTTTTAAAACTCAGGTATGCTTTAATATTTTATGCCTTGAGCATGGGGCAAAGCTGGCAGGAGAGATGGGGGGTGGAAGTCACCTGCCATTTTTGGCAGCTGGGTCAGATTAAGCTTGGTGGAGACTCCTGGGTATAACATGTGGTGGGGCCCCCCATTATTTAAATATTTAACGTAGCTGGGCATTCCTGAGCTGCATTCATATCTGCTGGTGCCACACACCTATAACCTTCACATGCCACAGTTGCTCTGTGTTCATTTGGTGGCCAGGCCATAGTCTTGTATAAGACCCTGATCTTCCTCCCAGTCACTTAATAAGAGCATATGAGGCCCTCATGCAGCAACTTCTGGTTGCAGGGATGGACTGTTGCACACTTCCCTCCTCCTCCTCAGGTTTCTTCTGACTTGCCAGCAGCATGGACATTGTGGGATTCACCTCCTTTGACAGTGCTAGCAGTAGGCAACATGGCTATACAATCTATAATAGGAGAGATAATTACAGTTCTCTGAAGATGGCATTGTGTCTCTTTACTCCGGGACAGTGTATAGCACCAGGAGTAAGCAGACTGCAGGTACAGCAGCTGCTCACACCTATTTGGGCCTTAGTTCAGCCTCCTCTAGCATCTGCAGGTTTGAAAGGGGCATCAGTCTGAACCTGAAAATGTGGTGGAGACCCCGCGGTGAGAACCCCAGGTGCTCTCCCCATAATCCGGCTCTGGATTTGTGCCATGCCCAGCAGTTTACTTTTCATAATGGTCAGCCAGACCGGTCATTTTGTAGGCTGGGGTACATTTTTAGCCAAATTTATAATTGTGACTTTTTGTAAAAAGTCACACAAAAGTAGCAAGTGAACTCTAGTTCTCTTGTGTACAAACTGATGGAGCATTTGCAATAAATACAATTAATCTTTACACAGAGATATCACTATGTAATTTGTGTGACAAATTTTACAAATGGCGCAAAACATTTTGGTCATTAGTCACAAAGAAAATGGCTTTAACAGAAACAGATACACACAAAAAAAAGCTGTTGGAAAAGTTGCATATTGATACGTTATCCCCGTTAGACTAGACAGCTTAAAGATGCAAACAAATGTATCACAGTCGCTAATGCAAGATGATAAATATGATGCGCGGATAGGCACGGTCATGTCAGTTTACAGACTTGTTGGTTAGCTTTATTTGTGCTTGAAGTTTTTGGCAAAATATTGGTGCATTTTTGGTGCATGATGTATACCTGCATCTTAAAGGGCTTAGCCAAGATTTTTATATCAATGTCCTATAGTTAAGATAGGTTGTCAATATAAGATAAGTAGAGGTCCAAATCCCTGCTCCCCGAAAATCAGCGGTTGAGGAAGCCGCGGCGCTCACTGGAGCTCTGGGGAGCCCTCACAGCTCACCAAGTAGAGCGCTGTCCATTTGATAATGGTTGTGCTTGGTATCGCATACATTTCGCTTAGTAAACCTCCCCCAATATGCCTGCTGTGTGTGCAGTCTGTATTTAATAGACTAGTGTAGTTATAGGAGAATCATTCAAGTTTCTGTCAGCAGAGATGTATGCATATGGTTCCCTGTGTGGTTACCCCAGAAAGACCTCCTTTGTACGGATTCAGGTAAAACTAAAGACGTGGAACTGGACAGATGGTAAATTGTTCATTCTGTACTACGCTGGGTGTACAGCCAACAAAAGTAGAGAAACAGTTAATTATTATTAGAATATACTGAATACTTCATAATTGGCAGAGGAAACAGCTGTTCCATTATGTCAGCGTTAAAGGCAAAGTAGGATGAAAGCAGCGCTAGAGGAGAATACAATCATATGTCAACAAGAGTCTCATTATCCCACAGCCCATTGTGCTCAGCTCACCTCGGAATAGCTGCATTCATATGGGTCAAACAAATGGTGGAAAATGGATTTGTGATGGGAAAATTCAGACTTCCAGTATCAGAATCAGCCGCAGAGTAGCCTTTCTAACATGGTCAAACTTACAACACGTCACAGCCAACATGCTGCCACCACCGATGGTCAAAACAGTTTTTAGAATTGTACATGTCCTATGCATTTTTTGAAAGTAGACACAATTGCAGACATGGTGCTGTGCCTACAGTGCTTTGCATTTAGGTACAAATTTTAGTTCTGACTTCAAGACAAGCAGATACTTAGGCACAGGCTCAGACTGGCCACAGGGGAAAGGGTGAATCCCCGGTAGGGTCTCAGTCCTTCACCCTCTGCACAAGTGACATAAGGCAGAGTAGATTGACTTTACTACGAATAGACAGGCAGCATACTGCACCTCAGCCAGCCAATGTCCATAAAAGAAACTGGGTGGACTATTTAGCAGCCCAGTTTATTATCACAGAGGCAATGAGTGGCTGAGATGATGTCTAGGTACAGACGTAGACCAGCCAGTATCTTTTTCCCCAGATACCCCCATAATCAATCATCTTGAGTGTCCTGCCACTATGTGAGCAGGTAGCATAGGCATGTAGCTGTATAGTGGGCCCCTAGAATAATTTTTACTGGTGGGTCCTAGGCAGCCCAGTGCTTGGACAGTATCTACCAAGAAGATGCAGAGCCTTGATAGACCTAAAGCTTTATTCACGTCATGCTATGACTATATGTGGAGGTTTTTGGCCTATGTCAGGTGAATGGCGGACTATGTCTAGGAGGTTTCTTGGAGCATATAACAATGGTGTTCACTAAATTTAATGCAAATGCAGCCTAATATGTATAACTTTACAAATTCACAAGGGCTGCATTACTATGACAGACACTGTCTAAGACACAAAGGGGGGGGGGGGGAAATTATTATCCCCCATGCCCTGTGTTTGCAACAGTTTAAAGGCCACCGCGACAAAACTTGGTCGCAAGTGACTTTCCTGAAAAGCGGCTATGTCAAAGGTAAGGAGGGGCTAGGGTTGGACGATATCAGAAATATTCCCACGATAACGATATTAAGAAATTTATTGCGATAACGATATATATATAGCGATAAATGCCCATTTAGAAGAAAAAAAACACTTGCGGCCGCAAGGAGACATTATACTGTATAGGGACAGCCACAAGGAGACGTTACACTGTATGGGGGCAGCCACAAGGAGACGTTATACTGTATGGGGACAGCCACAAGGAGGCGTTATACTGTATAGGGACAGCCACAAGGAGACGTTATACTGTGTGGGGGCAGCCACATGGAGGCGTTATACTGTATAGGGACAGCCACAAGGAGACGTTATACTGTATGGGGGCAGCCACAAGGAGACGTTGTTATGGACTATTGATACAAAATGGATACTTGCTTGTTGAGCTAAGATGGCGGCCAGACATTCTGCCAACACCTATAAACTAGAATCTTACTTTGTGTTTTTATCATGTGTTTCTTTGTGGTTTCTGTTCAGCTCAAGCAAGCAGCTACAAAGAAAGAAGTAACGGTTTCACCCAGGAACAAGGGGGGGAGGGAGAAGGAATTTCCTCTGGCCGTCAAGGTTACAGAAAAGTAGAGAGTTCATAGCCAATAGAAAATATATACTTTATCTTTCACCCCCCCCCTCACTCCCTCCTCTCGTGAAACCCATGTTGTTTTCAGAAATAAACCAGAGATACTGATTAACTCCATGTAGTGAGTTGTCTGTCTGATCTCTCCGTGCACGTATCTTAATTAATTAATTTGGAGCAGTACATCAAATCAAACTGGCAGCTTTGTCAGAACCAGAACAATTTTGGCACCCAACGTGGGGCTCGAGGATTGGACCCTCTGTTCCCGTACCCCCAGAGACCAGACGAGGAGAGGCGCACTAACGGACACCGGGGTCGCAACCCGTGATATGAGGTAGGAAAATTTAGTCATCTTGCCTATAAAGTGTCCCCTGGTGTAGCCTCTTGGTGTTCGTCTGAGGGAGGGGTGCGGAAGCAGTCTGGGACGTCCTCGAGGGCATGAAAGTAAGAACCCCATATGTTTTCTTAAAGTCTTGATGTACTGTGTTGTGCCTATAAGTTGTGAAGACCCTGTTGACAAGTATCATTGACTGAGACACGGAGTTCTCCTGTGTTCCTGTATCGGAGTTCAGCCCGGTGTCTGACTCGAATCTCCATAAAGGGGACGATCACAGATGGGTGGAGAGCGGTTCGCGGTAGCCCAGAGTGTGCTGACCGGAACTCAAAGGTCTTCACGTCCAGTGATTACTCTATGCAGAGGTCTTTAGGCGGCTTCAGTAGGTACGAGAGATAATGGGAAATGAGGAAAGTGTCCCGAAGGGTTACTGTTCACCTGAACAGTACGTGGCGGACAGGAGAGGCAAACGTTTCATAAAAGGATTAAGTAAGTTGGAGAAGAGTTAAAGGTGTCTGTAAAGGAGGCATCCTCATAAAAGGATTAAGTAAGTTGGAGAAGAGTTAAAGGTGTCTGTAAAGGAGGCATCCTATGTAGTGCTACCTGGCAAGTGCTGTTAAACGAGAAGAGAGGGAAGTTAGAAGATGATTAATTGACAGACATGGTCCGTGTGTGGTTGGACTGTAGTAAAGAATTTGAACAGACCGGGGGGGAACTAAATTTTGATGAGAAAAGACAGAGATATTTCTGTAAGCCTGGTGTTGCATTGATACATGACTAGCCACCACCCTATAATGGCGCCGGGAAGAAAGCAGGTGGGTGGACCTGCAAAACATGTGGTCAACAGAATCCCTGCTCCCGTGATACGTGCCTTCCCTGTGGGGTTCCCCACCCACAAAACCACACCTTGGTAACTACTCCCCGGCACGTCCCATCACTTCCCGTGTTAGCTACAGCGCCATCTTGACCCCAGGCAACGCCCATGAACGGACCTTTAATATCATTCGGTCCGGACCCCCCCGTCACTCCTATGTCACCCTTGCCCCTTCCTACTACCTTGTACCCGATGATAAACCCGGACGGTACATTCATGCTACCCCACTCACCTGCCACCCTTACTCCTATAATGGTAGGGGGGCAACCTGATGAAGCAGAACAGGGGGATGCAGACGGTGCTGCAGAATCCACAATGGGCATACAAAATGCACCGGGTAATATGCAGACTCCTTCGCGGGGTACCCCGACAGACTACGGGGATCCGCCAACTTTACCCCTGGCACCACAGTGGACTGTACCCATGACCGTGCGCCCATCACGACGTTCACAAGATCAAATACTGCAGGGTCGGATTACAGAGTTACAAAAGAACTTACAGAAAATTGAGCAGGGAAACCTTGAGACACTGAAAGAAGCCCTAGCACTTAACTGGCCACAGGGACCACCAAAATATGTGTCTTTCACCCCACAACAGTTATTCACCATAGTGAATTTACTGCCTGACCCTGAGACCCATCCCATGCCCTTTTTCAGGAAACTGTCCCAAGTGCATCAAACCTATGGGTGCACATGGTCGGACCTGCAAAGTATAGTGGAAAACAAGACAGGTGAATACTCCTCACTGATAATGGATCAAATCCACATCCCTGAACTTAAAAGGTGCTAACTTTGACCCCCAAGATCATGAGTCTGGAGAATTCTTTATAGAACAACTACAGAAATGGACAAAAGCTAAATTTGCAGATCATTCCAAGCAGATCATTTCACCACACTGCAGGACAGCTGCGGGGGATCAGTTGACCCCCACCTTTTTTTCTTTTCACAGAAATGTTGGTTTCTGCTGTGTTAGTTTAAGCTCCTCTTTCTGATAAGAAACTGTCTTGCTTCTTGGTCTTTGTGGTTTTTACTCAAATTATGTGACACCCACAGATGCCGGATGTCTGACAATAAAATTCTGCACTGATTTATATGAGCAAGGGGATTCGCTGCAAACCATTTTGCACCTCATCCCCAATACTCTCTGGGCCAGAGGACCCCAGGATATTGGATACCTCAATGTCCCACCAGTCACTGTGACCCTGAAGGACCCCAAAGTCCTACCATACAAAGAGACTGGACCCAGTAGCCAGAGAAGCCCCTTCCTGTGTCAGAGCTATCCATGCTGCCAGCTCTCTTCTAAATGTCACATCTGACGTTGTGCTGGGTCATCCCCTCACTATTCTGGCTCCCCTTGACATTTCTGCCATCCTCCAGCAGACTCAACCTAAACACCTCACTGCACAGCGCCACCTCCGGCTTCAGTGTAGTTTGCTTCTGCCAGATAATGTCACGATTCAGAGGTGCCACATCCTCCATCCTGCTGCACTCCTTCCTCTTCCAAGGGGGGAGTATAATGGAGATTCTGAAGATTTTATTGATCTACAGGCACACTCGAGCTGACACCTCTGAAGCCAGAGGAAACGCCCTAGCTGACCAAGCTGCGAAGGAAGCAGCAGTGAAAGAGGAAAGAGTCCAGTCAGACCAGATTATGATAACACAGGAAGACCTGGGACAAGAAGAAATCACATGGGACCTCCTGAAACAAATACAGAAACAGGTACACGCCACAAGAAAAATTGGATTGGCTAAAAGAGTCAGCCCAAGAAGAGAAAGAATCTGGACTGTGGACCCAAGGAAGGAGAGCATCTCTGCCCAAAGCTCTCTATCCTCTGATAGCTTCAATAGCTCATGGGCCCACCCACCAATCTAAGACCATCATGAAAGAACTAATAGACAATGGCCCCAGGGATAACCCCTGTCCTGGTGAGGCATACTCAGTCTTGCCTCATCTGTGCGCAGTGCAACCCGGGAAGACCTGAGCCTACACCAACCAAATGTCTCCCCAAAGCCCAGTACCCGTTCCAACGGATTCAAATTGACCACATCCAGATGCCAATGTGCCAAGGGTTTCAATATGTGCTAGTAGTGATAGACTTGTTCTCTGGGTGGCCAGAAGCCTACCCCGTCCGAAACCAGACAGCAACCACTACTGCAAAAAAACTGATGCAGGAGCTTGTCTGTAGGTTCGGAGTACCTGAGGTCATTGAGAGTGATCAGGGCCCAGCATTCACTGCTAGATTAACCCAAGAAGTCTGGAAGATGGTAGGGTCACACTTAGCCTATCACACACCCTACAGACCCCAAAGCAGCGACAAAGTCAAACGACTGAACGGGGTACTGAAGTCCAAGATGCTGAAAATGACTGGGGAGACAGGGCTCAGTTGGGTACAATGCCTGCCAATAGCACTATTTTCAGTTAGACACACCCCTAGGCCTCCACACCAAATTTTGTTTAGGACACGGCCTAGGATGGGACAGTACTTCCCACAGCAATTGCAAATGCATTATGAATCTGTTGCTAAATATGTGATTGCCCATAGTAAACAATTGTCTAATATATGTGCACAAGTTTTCTCTTCCATTCCAGATCCTGACTCCCTAGAGGGAATACACACTCTCAAACCTGGAGAGTGGGTGGTGGTCAAGAAACACGTCAGAAACGCCCTCGAACCACGATACAAGGGGCCTTACCAGGTGTTGCTGACTACCCCGACCTCTGTGAAACTCGATGGAGGCTTACCTGGATCCACACCTCACATTGTAAAAGAGTAAAGGCTGTCCCGACGACCCTGGAACAATAAGCCATGAGGATTCACATACTGATCATGACTTTGACAGTGGGCATATCTGCAGTGTTCACGCCACTGGGTGATGAATGGGACAATTCACTGACACGGCACCATCAAATTCTAGTCCAGGGGTTGAGACACTCAGATTGTTGGATCTGTACCCACAGTCCCGTGAGTTCAACCAGTATGCCTTATGTTGCAATTCCCTTGGAACTTTCTGAACTGATTGACCTGTCTAATTCTACCATATTTCTCACTAGCATACACCAAGTTAAATCCAGTACAAACAAGGACAAGGAAGTAGCCTTACCTGTTGCAGGGTGGGCAGATGCCCCATGGCTCATGATAAACAGATCAGGACCCTCGGTAGATTATAGCTCTACTCCTTGGCAAGAGGGACACTGGGCTAATGTCACATGTTTTCCTAGCTGGACACACTGTTATTGTCTCCAAGTACAAACCAAAGGTATGACATTTAGTCCACACATACACTCAGGTTGCAATGATTCAAAAACAGACAGCCACGTGCAGTGTATTGGTGTAGATGCTGAGAACGGAAAGGATCTGCCCTGTAACAACCGTACTGTACAGGATCTCCTGACAGGTATATTAGCTAACGACACCGAAAGTCAGTCAAAAGGATATGAGTTGGCGAAAGGGACACAATTAGCCAAACTAATTACCCGATTATTCAATGGCACAGCAGTAGCAGTTCCAGACGACATATACTTAGTTTGTGGACACAAAGCATACAAATGGTTATCCGAGAATGTCACAGGACTGTGCACCATCGCCAGGCTTACTCCTGCCACCTTTATAGTACCACACTCTGAAATTGGCATAAATGCAGTACCTAAACACACCTTGTATCATAGGGCCAAAGATAACACACCCAGACCAAATGGCAAGCCACATGTAGTAGAGATGAGCATTACCAACAAAATTGTTAGTTCCATCTTCATATATCCCATGATAGCGCAGATGTGGGATCATCTGGTAGTAGCAACAGACCTGGATGACCAAATATGGGAAGAGATGAGACTTATGAATACCTCAAACATTGTGCAAAACCAGTTAATCATTGTCACCAACCAACACACATTAGTTCTAGATTATGTTACAGCTAAAGATGGAGGTATGTGCCAGGTTGTGGGACCCTCTTGTTGCCATTACATAGACCCGCAGGGTAATTTGCAAGTTAAGGTGGGTATAGAGAAAATGGCGGATTTAAGAGATAAATGGCTGGACTGCACATAAAGCTGGTAAAGATACATGGTGGTCTGATACCTTCTCTTCCCTTAACCCCAATAACTGGTTCAAAGGTATTGGGGGTTGGCTCATGGGAATTGTCCAGGTAATATTGCAGGTAGCCCTAATAATACTGGTGATATATGTAGTGATTAAGCTCGTTCTTATTTGTGTGACCCGCTTTTCAAAAGAATGAAGAAAACTGATGAACGACCTATTATGCTCCTCTACGATGAGGAAGGACAGAAGGAAACATCGTTCAACACAGCTCCCCCTCCTCACAATGATGCCTGGCTGAGATAGGGTGAGATGAATGCCAGGGTATTACCACAAGTCCGAGCAACCGGGAGCCTACCTATAAGGGGTAGGTTGTCGCCACTGCGGGTGAAGAGGATACGAATGGTATGCCCAGGGGATTCGCTAGGAGAAGGGAAAGTCTACAATCAAGTCTCCAAGGGGGGACTGTTATGGACTATTGATACAAAATGGATACTTGCTTGTTGAGCTAAGATGGCGGCCAGACATTCTGCCAACACCTATAAACTAGAATCTTACTTTGTGTTTTTATCATGTGTTTCTTTGTGGTTTCTGTTCAGCTCAAGCAAGCAGCTACAAAGAAAGAAGTAACGGTTTCACCCAGGAACAAGGGGGGGAGGGAGAAGGAATTTCCTCTGGCCGTCAAGGTTACAGAAAAGTAGAGAGTTCATAGCCAATAGAAAATATATACTTTATCTTTCACCCCCCCCCTCACTCCCTCCTCTCGTGAAACCCATGTTGTTTTCAGAAATAAACCAGAGATACTGATTAACTCCATGTAGTGAGTTGTCTGTCTGATCTCTCCGTGCACGTATCTTAATTAATTAATTTGGAGCAGTACATCAAATCAAACTGGCAGCTTTGTCAGAACCAGAACAACGTTATACTGTATGGGGGCAGCCACAAGGAGACGTTATACTGTATGGGGACAGCCACAAGGAGACGTTATACTGTGTGGGGGCAGCCACATGGAGGCGTTATACTGTATAGGGACAGCCACAAGGAGACGTTAAACTGTATGGGGGCAGCCACAAGGAGACGTTATACTGTATGGGGGCAGCCACAAGGAGACGTTATACTGTATGGGGGCAGCCACAAGGAGACGTTATACTGTATGGGGGCAGCCACAAGGAGACGTTATACTGTATGGGGGCAGCCACAAGGAGACGTTACACTGTATGGGGGCAGCCACAAGGAGACGTTACACTGTATGGGGGCAGCCACAAGGAGAAGTTACACTGTATGGGGGAAGCCACAAGGGGACGTTATACTGTGTGGGGGCAGCCACAAGGAGACGTTACACTGTGTGGGGGAAGCCACAAGGAGGCGTTACACTGTATGGGGACAGCCACAAGGAGGCGTTATACTGTATGGGGACAGCCACAAGGAGGCGTTATACTGTATGGGGGCAGCCACAAGGAGACGTTACACTGTATGGGGGCAGCCACAAGGAGACGTTATACTGTATGGGGGCAGCCACAAGGAGACGTTACACTGTATGGGGGCAGCCACAAGGAGACGTTATACTGTATGGGGGCAGCCACAAGGAGACGTTATACTGTATGGGGGCAGCCACAAGGAGACGTTATACTGTATGGGGGCAGCCACAAGGAGACGTTATACTGTATGGGGGCAGCCACAAGGAGACGTTATACTGTATGGGGGCAGCCACAAGGAGACGTTATACTGTATGGGGGCCACAAGGTGACGTTATACTGTATGGGGGCAGCCACACAGAGACGTTATACTGTATGGGGACAGCCAGGCAGCCACAAGGAGACATTATACTGTATGGGGACAGCCAGGCAGCCACAAGGAGACATTATACTGTATGGGGACAGACAGGCAGCCACAAGGAGACATTATACTGTATGGGGACAGACAGGTAGCCACAAGGAGACGTTAATTGTTATACTTTTATATGTAATTTTTCACCATTTTGGGTATCTGTAACTAGTCGATTGACTTCTAGTAACAACAAAAACATTACAGGGTTAATTCTGTACCAGAACGAGTGGTTTTAATCTTGTGTATCATCTCCTACTAGAGGGTGTATTGCAGGCTGTAAGCATAAGTGTTGGTGGCGCTCCTGTCCTGCGTAGCCTCGCCTGTCATCTGATTCTGACGTCAGTGGGCGGAGACTGCATTATGGGAGCCTGCATGGAGGAGCCGGGGTAGCCGCTGCGGGCAGCAATTGGTATGGAATCATGCTGGGGCGGGCGGGCGGCCGCATATTTTGAAGAGGTCAGCGGACATGACCGCTTCTATGACGTCACAAAATACAGCGGTAATTAGGAAACAGCGATATCGCTATATCGCAGTTTTTTTAAATACCGCGGTATATCGTGATACCGGTATATCACCCAACCTTAGGAGGGGCTGGAGCCAGCGGCCCAGGCATAACTATTAGGGGTGGGCGAATCGAGCTTCGGATCCAAGATCTGAAGTCAATTCTTCAAAAACTTGACTGGGACTCCATGTATGTACACTCTGCATGTGTTGTAATCTTTCCTTGGCCTAAACATTTTATATTTCTAAGGCCTCATGCAAACAGCGGGTTGGCAATATGCAGGGCACCACCCATGTGCTCGCCACATCAAGGATGCAGGCCCATTAATTTTGGTTCGCAATCCAGAGCTGCGGTGCGGAACCCCACTCCGTAGTGCTTCCGTGGTGTTCCTGTCCGTGCCTCTGCACCGCAAAAAAAAAATAGAACAATTTTTGGGCGGTGCAGACAGATCACGGACCCATTCAAGTAGAATGGGTCTTGATCTGTCCCGGCCGCCACATTGACGTTGCCCATAAGGCCTAACAATGCTAAGATCATCAAACTCATTAAATAAAATTCATGCATTCTTAATAAGGCAAAACACAATTAACCCCCTCGTATTGTCTTACCCAGGCTCCATTTATTATTGATTTCCTTACAAACAATTTGTTTAAAATAAGAATACCAACATCACAGGTTCAACAGTAATTATAACAAGACACACAACGCTTCAATAATATATTAAACAACGATTCACAGTTAGATATAAATTAAGTCTTTCAGTATTGTTACCGTATGTAACAAATCCATTTACACCATAAGGCCCCGTGGTCTTCGAAATCAATAGGATGAACATAGTCCATTGAAACAATGCAATTAATGCAACCGACGCTTTAGGAAAGTAACTATTAAGTCAATTTGATCGGTATTTAGCATGTCCAAACATGACATGTATTTTTGGCTTAAAATATACCATTAAAAGGGAACGGTCTCCATAAAAATGCAGTACAATCTTGAGGCAGCATGTTATAGAGCAGGAGCAGCTGAGCAGATTAACATTTGGTTTTGTGGGAAAAGATTCAGTAAAATTGTATTCATTAAAATCTCTGCTCTTTCTGACTTCAGCTGTACACAGGGGCGGTGTTATCAGTGGGTTTAAACCTCTGCCCTTAGGGAGGTCCAATTAGTGACTGACTTACTCCGCATGACTAAGCATATGGGAAGGCTGTGAGTCACTGATAGGACAGATATCGACTCCTAAGCATAGAAATAGGAGGGATTTAAATGAATAAATTACAAGTTTTTCCTATAAAACTACATATCAATCTGCTCATCTCCTCCTGCTCTAGTACAGGTTCTCTTAAGAGTGACTGTTTTGAAGTATTTCATACCATAGTAGGTAGTTGAACTAGGATTTCTTTGGTCCCCCTCTGCAATCAAGTGTAACCACAGATTTTAGGACTCATGTACTCCTCATACAGAGGTGCATCCATGGCTGTTGTCCCTTTCTACAGAAACCGAGCCTGCAGTGTTGGTAACTCAACAGAAATATCCAATGAATTGGCTTTGGACAGCAAAAACTGTATTTTCAAAGCACCATCACAATCATGTCAAAAAGACTCTTAAAGACTGATACTTGTAACAATGTTTCCTGGTGCAGATGTATCCGACCCCTTTACAGCAGAAGACTGAAGTACAGTACGTGAACAACATAATTAAGAACTTTATTTACTGGACAGAAAATAAACTCACAGGAATACGTAGATATGTCATAACTGTATGCTATGTTGTTCTTCCCAACTTTTGTTGGCTCTTTTTTATTGTACAATGTTGTAAAATGTTTAATAAAAAATGATCTGATTAAAAAAAAAAACTGTATGCTATAAGACATGAGGCAAGCAGACGTATCTACCTACACAATGTATATGGAGAGAAGATTAAACAGACTGAAAATATGAAAGACAAGGATTTATTGCAGATTATAAGTAAGAATGTAGTTAAAGGGACATTCCCATCTGAGACATTGGGGGCCTTTTGCTTAGATACGAGCCCCCTAAAGTGAGTGCATCGCACAAGCACAGCCACCCTCCATTCACAGCTATGGGAGTTCTGAAAATAGTAGAGGTGGCCGTACATGTTCAGCACACTCTCCATTAATTTCAGCGGCCCATTCTGGAGATAGTAACAGGTCCCAGAGGTGGGACCCATGTCTGACACTGGTGGCATATCCTAGCGATATCCCATCAATGTCTGAGAAGGGTATAACCCTTTAGGTATGAGAATACCACAACTCCTCTTACAATGGCCATTTGGATACCAACACTAAGGATTTTACCACCATGTATATTCGGACATACAGAGAATGTAGAAGAAACCAATCTGTATATATATATATATATATATATGTATAAACACAAAACAATAATTCCAATTTAGAGGAATCCATACCTGGGGACAGAGAATTTGAGCTGCAAGAAGAATGGCTTTTAGTTACCCTAAAGGCTTCATTCACACTTAACAGTAACTTTCATCAGGCTTTAAGCCAAGATGAGGAGTGGATTTAGAAAAAAGAAATAGTATAAATGCTTTCAGCATATTTTTTTATTTTTCTGTGTTTAAAGGGCTTCTGTCAGCCCACTAAACAGTTTTTTTTTGGGGGGTTAATATTAATCCCTACACTGCGAGCTCCCTGTACATATGCTAAATATTCATTTTGGTTCTGTAGATTTTGTTAAAAAGCAAGTTTTATAATATGTAAATTACCTTGCTACCAGCAAGTAGGGCGGCTACTTGCTGGTAGCAGCCGCATCCTCCGCTGCTAATGACGCCCCCTCCGCTGTGTGATTGACAGGGCCAGGGAATGGGACCGTTCTCTGCTGGCCCTGTTTGAATTCAAAATCTCGCGCCTGCGCCGTACCTGTCTTTAATCGGCGCAGGCGCACTGAGAGGCGGCCGCTCTGTCGGCCGCTCCATCCTCAATGCGCCTGCGCCGATGACGTCACATCTACACCCGGCGCAGGCGCATTGAGGATGGAGCGGCCGAGAGAGCGGCCGCCTCTCAGTGCGCCTGCGCCGATTAAAGACAGGTACGGCGCAGGCGGGATATTTTGAATTCAAACAGGGCCAGCAGAGAACGATCCCGTTCCCTGGCCCTGTCAATCACACAGCGGAGAGGGCGTCATTAGCAGCGGAGGATGCGGCTGCTACCAGCAAGTAGCCGCCCTATTTGCTGGTAGCAAGGTAATTTACATATTATAAAACTTGCTTTTTAACAAAATCTACAGAACCAAAATGAATATTTAGCTTATGTATAGGGAGCTCGCAGTGTAGGGATTATTATTAACCCCCCAAAAAAAAACGGTTTAGTGGGCTGACAGAAGCCCTTTAAGATTCATGCCTATTTTCTGCTAACAAACCACCCCAACCCTACAAAAGAAACCATCATTTTATTTTTTCATTGATGGATGATTTTGACTTTGTTACTTGCATTTTGTTTTTATGGAGTTCAGAGTGCGGTAAAAATGACACGTTTATACGGCGATACCAAATTAAGGCTAGGTTCACCACTGCAGCATTTTCCTGTTCCGATATTGAAATAGAAAAATTAAACAAAAGTAAGTAGATGAGAATCTAGTTTTATGTACTTTTCTTTGTTTCAGTACTTTTGGACAATAACACCGTTTCAACATTTTTTTCTTCTTGTTGTAGATTGATAGGTTGTGTTTGATGGCTTTTAGTTTTCATTGGCACCAACTGGGGTACGTTTAGTTTTAATTAACTAAAAACAGCAGTTCTGGCACTGGTTCATTTATGGTGTTCACTGTGCAGGGTAAATGTTTATCATTCGGGTTGTTACGGATGTGGTAAAACGAAATATGTCTCTTTCCAATAATTAAAGTATTTTTACAGAAGCTTTTATTTTCCTATAAACTGTATTGATTTTTTTATTACTTTTTTCCCCACCAGTCCAACTATAGGACTTGACCTTCCCCTTGCATCCATTTTTGGCGTTAGGGAACAAGCAATTTTTTTCATTTTTTGATCGTTGTCTTCCAAGAGCTATAATTTTTTTATTTTCCTATCAATGCAGCCATATGGGGACCTGTTTTTTTTTTTTTTTTATTGCGAGAAAGGTAGTTTTTTTTTAATGCACCATTTTAAGGTACATATCACTTACTAACTTTTATTAACTCTTTCTAGGGGAGATGGGAAAAACAGCAATACTGCCACTGAGTTTACATCCCAAGAACCATAACTTGTACTTTTCATCTGTATCATTTTTGGGTACATACCACTTTTAGATCGCTATTTATTCGTTTTTTGTGGCGAATAAGCAAAAACAGCAATTCTTAAATTTTCCTACATATAAGATAGAACATGTCCTTTTCTTGTCTATTTTGCAGACAAGAATAGGCATTGTTAAAATGGATCCACAAAAAATAGATACAATAGGGACACCAAAAGGAAGTCATCCGTATTTTGTTTTGTACATCCACATTTTGCGGACTACAAAATACATACAGTGGTGTGAATGCACTCCAATTGTGTAGCGTGGGTCGCTACAGACACGGTAATACCATATGTGTGCAGAGAATTTTATTTTTGCCTTTTTTGTTTTCATTAAAAAGCATATATTTTTTTTCAATGGAAAAGGGTGTATTTTTTAACTTGGATTTTTTAAAATGAAACTCTTAAACTATTTAATAGTCATTCTTCTGATCGCTTCCATAATTCTTTGGACTACTTCTGCACGGCAGAGAATTATATTGTCAATGCTATACTAACAGTCACCAGAAGGCTGCGATAGAGAGGTGCAGCCTGTAAGAATACACTGCAGGCAGGGCTGGTGCCTTCATTAGGCCCCAGGCTTCAGTGTCACAGGCCCCAGGCTTCAGTGTCACAGACATCAGCACCCTGTGATCTTTGCGAATGGGAGATCGAGGGAGTCTGCTCCCTCTGTAACTGCTTAGATGCTGTGGTCACTATTGATTGTGGCATCTAAGGGGTTAAATTGCCTGGACTGGCGTTTCCGCTCATGTGAGAGCCGGGCCGCCAACACTCCATTGCACAGGAGATCCGTGCAGTTCTAGGCCATCATAGAAAGCTGGCAGTCTAGGAATAAAGCCCCTTAATGACCCCCGTAGAATCTCATATTAGCGGTCATTAAGGCTGGGTTCACACCTGAGCGTATTCGATAAGCGCTGTTTACAGGTGTTTTTATTGGGCGTTTTTGAGGCGTATTTTGGAAACACGCGTCGTACGCGCGTTCTTGCCATTGACCACAGAGGCGTACAATGAAAAACAGAGGTGTTACGCACGACAATACGCCCCAAAGAAGCTCCTGTACTTCTTGGGGTGTAGGGCGTTTTACAGCGCGTTCATACGTGCTGTAAAACGCTCAGGTGAGAACCATGCACATAGGAAAACATTGGTTTTTGCGTGTTGAGCGTTTTACAGCACGTAGGAACGTGCTAAGGTGTGAACCTAGCCTAAGGGGTTAAAGGAAATCTGTCACCAGGATCTTGCAATTGTCTGTGGTGACAGACGAGTAGTACTAGAGATAAGGAGTCCAGATCGCTATTTTTTATTTTTCTACTGCCCCCCATTCCCTCACTATGCTGAAGTACATTGTCGGAACTTACACCGTTAGTCCTCTCCATTATGTTAGCATGAACAGCAGTCCAGACTGTGTATTTCAACACAATGGAGGGGCAAGAAGAGAATAAAAAGTAGTGCTCTGGACTCTTTTATATGCAGTACATGAGTAGTACTACAGATACAGTCCAAAATCATGGCAATAGATTCCCTTTAATACCAACGTAGTGTATCACTGCAATGTGCTATTAAAGTGGTGTGCACCATGTGAATTGTGGCCATGAAATAGGAAGTCTCAGGATGGGAAGGGGCTTAAAAACAATTGATAAAAACATGTTGATCAAGTGTGAACGAAGTCTTTTGTGAATTTTAACACTTTGCCTGCTTCAGCCATTATGGTCAAAATAAATATTAAATCTGTACAAAGCAAGTCCCAACTAGTGGAGGCTGCAGGCAACCACTTATTTAAAGGGGTTCTCCACCTACAGATACTGATGACCCATCTATGTTGTCATCAATAGAAGATCAATGTGGGTCTGACAGATGGCACCCCTCCCAATCAGCTCTTTGATGTAGCTGCCAGAGACGGAAGCAGAAGGCAGCTCAGCTCCCATTCACTTGTACAGTCGCAAGGCTGCTACACAGTGGAGATAGCCTTCTTCTTCTGGCTCCGTCCACTCTTCTGTCTGTGGCAAACAACTGATCGATAGTCTGACCACCACCGATCTGATATTGACAAGCCACCTGAAAGATAGATCATCAATATCTAGAAGGTGGACTTTAATGTCATTTTCATTTACCTTTGAGGCTGCCTGACACAAATCACAGGACTTCACAAATGGAAAGATACATTAAAAAAATTGCCATGTCATAGTCAACTGTGATGGGCATGTCAACCACCAACTACAGAAAATATCTTTATCCCCAAGAAATATGCTGCCCATGCTTTTCCATAGATTTATTTTTAAATTGTCATTTATACTACTGTATATCTATTGAGATTTATTTTGCTTACAGTGTATATCTTATCTCTCACGATACCCTATTTGTCAAAGCATTTAGGTAAAAGTGCCAAATGCAATATTAAATAAAACTACATTCAACTGAAAATCACTCTATTTTTACATAAATGAAAATAATAAAAAGAAAATTGTTGCTCAATACAGGTGAAACTCGAAAAATTTGAATATCCTACAAAGTTCATTTATTTCAGTAATCCTACTTAAAAGATGAAACTAACATATGAGAGACTCATTACATGCAAAGCGAGATATTTCAAGCCTTTATTTGGTATAATTTGGATGATTATGGCTTACAGCTTATGAAACCCCAAAGTCACAATCTCAGGTACCCTTTAATCAGGGGGTATGGATTAATTAGCTGACTAGAGTGTGACACTTTGAGCCTAGAATATTGAACCTTTTCACAAAATTGTAATTTTAAGCTGCATTACTGAAATAAATGAACTTTTGCACAATATTCGATTTTTCGAGTTTCACCTGTATATGCCAAGGTTTATAACTCATCAAGCGAGGTAATAAAATATAAAATCTCATCTACTGGTTTCATAGGCGGGGGGGAATGTATTTCTAACGAGTCAATAAATTTGGTGGATTCCTTTGAATGGACTGGCTTGAAGGGGTATTCCTGCATTAAAAAAAAAAAAAAAAAAAAACAATCACCTGCTTAGTGCTCCTCAGTATTTCAGGACAAATAATCTGTCCACCGGTGTGTAAGTATCTGGTTGGGGTCATGTGTGCTGCTGCATCCAATCACTGGCTTCAGCACTGACATGTCCCCAAGTGACATATCACTGTTGGGTCACTTGCCACTCATGGACATGTCACTACTGAGGCCAGTGATTGGCTGCAGGGAGTGTAAAGAGCTGGACTAGTCCCTCTACGCTGGAAGAAAAATGTGGGGAGCAGGTGAGTGCACTTTGTTTCCTTAGTTAAGGCGCAGTTCTGGACATAATAACACTATGGAAAAACCTGGAATACCCCCTTTAAGGCTGGTCAAAGTGCTGCTAAATATTAGGAAATAGTTTCTGTTATTTGCGTGGTTTTTCAGTAGTTTAAATTTAGGCTAGGGTTACAGAGTGTCTTGTGACAGTGTGACATAAGATAGCAATGTCATTCTGCTAAATTCACAACTGACAGTGAATGCTGTCAAACTGAAATCCAGCAGGTTTGGGTTTCTGCAGACTGTTGCATCTCTGTAAGTGTAGGTTGCAATGTGACCCAATTCACTATCATTCATTTTGACGCAGCAGTGCGACACTGCGAGCTTACGTCATACGACCGCAAGTCGCTATGTAGTCTTAATCTTAAAGTGGAAATAGAATTAAAATATTTTCACAAAGGTGTCTACCCTGAGGAAGGAGCAAAGAAACGGTGAATGTTAACCAAAGTAAGCTTCTAACTATTCAAATCCATTACCCTTTATAGTAAAGATATCAGAATAAAATAAGAAGGAAAATATATTTCAATGGAATAGGAAAGTCCTTTGGAACATGATCCTGGTAGATGAATAAGGTGTGAGCTTCATGGACCAACGTTAGCTTATCTCCAAATAATAAACTATGTAGTAAGTTATGGACACCAAAATGAAGAGAAAGTATGTTGGCTAGGAAAATTAGCTCATCACACAGAACCACAGGATCACCACAAGTTAAGGGAAGCGGAGAGCAACAGAACCAAACCTTGTAAGATCAGAATGGCAGTACAGAAGCAAGAGATCCAAACAGGCCAAGCAGGAATAGAAAACAATCTGTAAGAAAATAGTTTTTAACCAAAAAGGTCTTTTAAATCGTTGCTAGCAGAACTGCTACTCTTCATTGTGTTTGCAGGCTGTGTGAGGTTTGGAGGATTGAAAAACGGGTTAGACTGGACTCCAAACACAGACTGTCCCGCCATGCCTGTTTGAGTTACATTGCCACTCGTGGGCTGAGAAGCTTGTGGTGTTCCAAACTGGTTGATCCAGGGGTTTTGTTTTTGCTGAGACATTTGGTTCATACTTACCTTGGGTTTTTGTGGACCAAATAAACTGTCTAAGGATGCGATCTCTGAGGCAGGCTTGCTGAATGAATTCGGCTGCACCATGCCAGGGGGGCTGCTAAGAGTACTGAAGTTCTGCATGGTAGAAGGAGTAGACATTGGTGGCATCTTGTTCATTCCCATGGGGGCTGTTCCGCTAAAGAAATTGTGATTGGGATTCATTGGTCCCATACTGAAGGTAGAAGGCTGGAACCCTGTGTTTGAGTTGAGCCCATTTTGTAGGTTTCTGTTTAAAGCCATGTTGTCAACTGCTGGGAATCCAATGCTTCCTGGCATGCTAGTGACTGAGGATAACCCTGCCATTGCTGGTTTGGGAGCAACGCTTGAGAAACTGTTTAGAGATGACATATTTTCCATTAGTGTCAAAGTCAGATCCTTCGTCTGCAAGAACAAAGAAAGCCACATGATGTACTTGTACTAAGCCAAACATTCAATCCTTGACACACAAATCTAACTGTTGAAGGGAACCTGTCACCATGAAAACACAGTCTGATCTGTCAGGCAGAGCTGAACAGATTGGGATTAATCGACTAGTGGGTGGTCCAATTCAGTGACTGTATGTCAGAAGACTGACGATCACTGAGTAGGACCGCCCACAAGACTCTCAAACATAGACGAGCTCAATCAAAGACAGTTTATACTGAATGTTTTCCCACAATTGTCTATTTCAGTCTGCACAGCTATTCCAGCTCCCTATCCTGTGGATATGGTCTAACGTCAAACTACTAGACCCTTTAAATGTAAACCAGTATCTAATGAAAACGGAAATAAATACCAGTTGCCCTAAAAAAAACATAAAGCCAAGCTCTATAACAGACTCATATAGATGAAGCGCCAGAAGATGCAAATACTCAACACAGACATTTGGGAAAGACTGTACTATACAGATTAATGTAGCTTAGACCCTGATATTGTATCTGAAAGTAATGTAAACTGATGACCCTTCATAATTTTACTAGAAAATCTATGCTTATCTGTTAGGTATGTTAAAATTTAGACGGGGTCTTGGTCCCTCTGAAGAAGTGGTCAGAAAGAGCTCACCTGTTTCACAGGCCCCGCAGCGGTGACTGTGCTAGGTGTCAACGGTTGCTGACTTTTCATCTTTTGTACTTGTTCCTGTTCTTTTGCAAGCCTCTGCTTTTCTTCAAGTGTAAGTGACATCTTCTGACACACAAAAAAATGAAAAACAAGATTCATATTATAATAAAGCAATAAAGAACATATATTACTCAAAAACCTACAGATGAACTACTGACTTCCTAAATAACTTCTCAGATCTATCATTCTGATCTGGTTTGCTGGAGCTGCACAATTTTCAATATTATAATATATAACAGCAAAAAATGAATATTTTTATGCACCCTGACTTAATCTAAACATAACAGGGATTCAGTTTTCCAAATATTCGCCATTATAACATTTAACAGCGGATTCAGTCCCTTTATGCTTTACTATCTTCTCCATACTCAACTTGCTACACACCATTCACACCTCCCTACCTGAGGAGATGAGGTCTAACCAACTTCACTCTTCCACCATTGAAGCCTTGCAATATACCGGATGCCTCACGGGACAAACCCCCTCCTCCTCCCACTCCTTCCTTACCAAGACAATCCATGCTTTCAGGAAGGACACCCATATGGGATGTTTTTATTATGGAGACATGGGCAAAGCTACAGTGAACAACCTACTCACCGTACAATGGATGCATCTCAATTCTGGGCAATTTGCAACAAAATTTGGCATGTGTTTTTTACAATTTGGTACATTCTATTTTAGACATATTTATAAAGCAAATAAGCCAAAAAGAATAATCCACTGCGCCTCTCCTGCATGGCTTAAGATGGGCTTTGCACTAAAATATTGGCACAAAATTATGACAAAAATTAAGCCAACCAGTAGGTGGTATAAATGACTAGCCATAAACCTCCTAGAAAACGCTCATTACAAAATTATATGAAAAGATATATTCCTTTATTAATGAGGAACAGTCTAGAGATTGTTATAATTGTAAAATGTATATTTCACCATACAGTATTTATACGCAATATGATTACAATGTTATAGAAGTATATACTGACACACCTATAATAATGTGATGCTCAGCTAAATTTTGCAAGAATAAAATACACCGGATTAACAAAGTTAGATAAAAGTGTCTAACTGTGCTCTAAACTTATACTGAGCCAGTGTGAGAAATTTGGTGGATGTTTAGACTGTCGAAGAGTATGATGTCTAGAAGAATTGCCCCTGTGCCCTTTTCTGAATCAGAATATTGCACTATGTAATAGCTACTAGCTACAGGTAAATGGTAAAGAAATCTACATGTGTCAGTACATCACAGGACCTTCCTATCCATATTCATATCCCAACAAAGCCGAACCCCTAAAAATAATGAACCAACTAAAATCTTGGTCATTCTGCAGATAGGCAAAAGACGTACCAGGCTTTAGAGGGGAGAGCACGTCACAAGAAGCACTATCAATGTGACACTACAATAACATATTACTTTTTAGTTTATATACTTTCCAACTATAGAAATATTCACGAGCAGAGATCAAGCCGATGTACTGCAATAAGATGGTCCTACCACTGGGATCCCACCAGTTAGTAAACAGTGGTGCTCCGGACCAGCTGCTGTGCAGACTGCCAATGTGCAGGGAAAAACATCCCATACAGCTGTTGTACTTTACAAGTTTTGTGGACCCTGTCTTCCACTGAATGGCAAGATCCCCACTGATCAGAAATTTAAAAGGGTACAGGATTTTACTATTGTACTTCAAAATAGGCCATCGATAAGTGACAGGTGGGGGTGTGCACCATGCCTGTCCCGGAGTTGCACTGGAATTTAGCAACTCATTCAACAACTCTTTCATTGTGCAGCGAACAGAACTGGTTACTTCAGTCCTGCTCCCATTCATTTCGATGGGAGCAGCGCTGCAGTTACCAAGCTCTGCTCACTATACAATGGACAGAGCTGTGCCGTTCTGGCACAGACTTCCAGTGCAGGAGCTACTGCAGAACAGCTGATCGGCGGGGGTGCAGATACTGATGCCCAATCCTGAGGATAGGCCATCAATACTAAAATCCTGGAATACCCCTTTACGGTATATTCTAGCAACATTGTGGAAGACCCTTTAATTTATCAGAAGGATGACTATCAGAAGCTTCATCAGTTAATTCTAAATAAAATATTCAGAGTTAATCTATTTAAAGGGAACCTGTCATGTGGATATTTGATTATAATCTAACTAATTATATACAATCATGAACTACTAAAAAGTGCCTTAGATGTAGTCACTTACTGGTGTGACAGATGGTTATCTCATAATATACACACAAAGATGCCTCATGCCGCATGCTAATGAGCTGATATGAGTCCAGCGTGATGTCATTGAGTCCAGCGTATATTTAATTCAGAGCTATAGCCACTCCCCTGCCCACCTGCTGCTGATTCATATGGAAAATAACTGTCATTCAGCAGCAGGTGGGCGGGGAGAGTCAGGAGCTCATGAATATTCATGACTCATCATTGTCAGCTGGAGCTTTTCAATACAAGATGTTGGCAGATTGACTGGGTCAATTAAAGAAAGTGACCCAGCATTTTGCTAAGAGAATCAGTCACTATGGTGCCCTTAGTTAGGACACCATAAAACTGGTGACAGGTTCCCTTTCAGACTGAATGAATGTCAGTTTAGGCCCAGGATGTGGGCAACTCCTCATCACCTACAATCAGATAATCTCTCATCTCACCTTGCTTTGCTGTTTTTGCACATGTCCATTTTCCTGTTTTTCACTTGATCCGGTCAGAAAATCTTGGTTCATGTCAAATACTTTGTCTGTCTGTAGGAAAAAAACAACAACACTTGTAGGCCTAGGAGCATTTCACGTGCTCCTTACTAACCAGGCACATGGACAACATGAAGTCCCATGGGTTATATGACCATATAAAGTGACTGAAATAACTGCACGTGGAGATGAACTTTTGCTCATACTGTCACACTTAAACACCGCCGAGACATTTAAACCAGCACTTGAGACCAAATTGTTGAATTAAATGAGTAAGGCCCCATGCACACGGCCGTGTGCGGGCCGTGGAACCGCGGCCTGGATCCCTCCTGAGAGCAGGAGCGCACGGCGTCACTGGTTGCTATGACGCCGTGCGCTCCCTGCTGCCGCTGCAATGCAGTAATACACTGGTATGATCTATACCAGTGTATTACTGTACTGTGCCGGCAGCAGGGAGCGCACGGCGTCATAGCAACCAGTGACGCCGTGCGCTCCTGCTCTCAGGAGGGATCCAGGCCGTGGTTCCACGGCCCGCACACGGCTGTGAAACACGGCCGTGTGCATGGGGCCTAATGCTGAGCAGCCCAGCCCACTCAGGCACCCAAAGCTGGAGTCTCTGGATAACCAAAAGCTTAATATAGCGACAAAACGTAAACTCCATCAGAAAGTACAAAAGACACTTGAAAAAATCCACCCGAATGCATAAAACAAGTTAGGCTACTTTTACACTCGCGTTTTGGCTTTCTATTTCTGATATGCATCATTGGCTCTCAGAAGCGGTCCAAAACGGATCAGTTTTGCCCTAATGCAGGGATGCTCAACCTACAGTCCTGCAAAACTACAACTCCCAGCATGCCCCCACAGCCTACCGCTATCAGCCTACAGCAGGGCATGGTGGGAGTTGTAATTTTACAACAGCTGGAGGGCCGCAGGTTGAGCATGCCTGCCCTAATGCATTCTGAATGGAAAAGGATCTGCTCAGAATGCATCAGTTGCATCCGTTCAGTCACCATTCTGGCTCTGGAGAAAGACACCAAAACGCTGCCTGCCAATGACGGATCTGTCAAGAACACTATTGAAAGTCAATGGGGGACGGATCAGTTTTATATCGTGTCAGAGAAAACAGGATCCGTCCCCATTGATTTACATTGTGTGTCAGGACCGATCCATTTTCTCTGACACAATATAAAACGGACCCGTCCCCCATTGACTGTCAATGGCGTTCATGACAGATCCGTCATGGCTATAGAAGCCAAGAAGACATAATACAACCAGATCCATTCATGACGGATGCATGCGGTTGTATTATTGTAACGGAAGCGTTTTTTGCAGATCCATGACGGATCTGCAAAAAATGCTAATGTGAAAGTAGCCTAAACTGCATGCAGATTGTACATTGTGTGCTAAGATGGATCCGTTAGGCAGGCAGCGTTTTGGTGTCCACCTCCAGAGTGGAATGGAGACTAATCGGAGGCAAACTGAGGCATTCTGAGCGGATCCTTTTTTATTCAGAATGCATTAGGGCAAAACTGATCTGTTTTGGACCGGTTGTGAGAGCCCTGAACGGATCTCACAAACGGACAGCAAAATGTGAGTGTGAAAGTAGCCTTATGTGTAAGGACTTTCCTAGATGGGATGATAATTTGGGGCTTTGAAACCAATTACCAGTTTTCCCAAAGGTGGGTTTGCATGGGGGCGAGGAGCAGCAGATTATATGGAAGGAAGCATTCCTTCCCGACAACTGTATGCTCGTTCAGTGGGGGAGAAGGACTGTATTTACATGTAGCGATCACCTCCACAACATGTGAAATAGGGGTCACAATTGCGATTGCTCGTACCCTTACAGAATCATTAGGTTCATGGCAGCAGAGCGCTGTTTAGACAGCATGACCTGCTGCCCAGAAAGACAGTGTCATCTGATGAGAGCGTTTCGTTCATTCATCGGGTGGTCGACTGCACCTTTAGACAAGCAGATTGTCGGGAATGAGCGTACACAGGAAAGTTCGTCCCTGATAGTCTGCCTGACTTACAATGGTTGCCCTGGAACCAATATTGTAACTTGAGGGACCACAGTAAATAGAGCAGAAGATTTTGCTATTAATTAAAGGAAAAACCCCTATTTTGCCCTTTTTATTGTATTACATACTTCTAACATCACATTAATCCAACAAAAACTCCATATCCTTAGGGTCCATTCACACGTTCGCAAATGGGTCCGCATCCGTTCTGCAATATCGGGAACAGGTGCGGACCCATTCATTCTCTATAGGGCCAGAAGAGATGCGGAGAGCACACTATGTACTTCCAGGCCGCGGCTCCACAAAAAAATAGAACATGTCCTATTCTTGTTCGCAATTGCGGACAAGAATATGCAGTTCTATGGGGGGTGTCGGCTGGATGTATTGCGGATCCACAATACACTACGGACATTTGAATGGACCCTTATAGTGATAATATTCTTCGATATCTCCCAATCAGGCAGCTTAGCTATACAATAACCTGTAATGACAGTGTTTTACATGTTGTGTTACCCGATTGCTTCCTTTACTAGGCTGTTCTGCAGACATATTCAGCTGATTTGATATATCCAAGGACCTAGAAGAAGTTGAAAAAGAAAAGTGTCTCAGTTATACAAATTGTGAACAAATTAATCAGATGTACATTCAAAATAAAGAAAAAAAAGCAAGATTACGTTTATTTTGAGCAGGGACATTGAATACGAGCAATCAGAGGTTTGCGCAATACGACGGCTCAGGTTTTCCACATAGTGCTTAGCATATACAAGATAAAGTCCACTTACTTCTGCTGCTCTTGCATAACATGTAGTTGTTCAAGCTTTGTTTTATGCTCCGACTCTAACTTGTTCAGCATGTCCTTAATAACGGCCATGAACGAATTAAACTAAATAAGAGGGAAAGGTAGTCGTATTGTCAAATTTTACAGCACAGAACATGACACCAATAAAACAGCTTAAGATATATGGATACCCAGAGTTAAAGGGTATCTGTCAGCAGTTTCATGGTGCCCTATCTGAGAGCAGCATAAACTTATGACAGAGACCCTGTGCAAAATGCTGGGGCACTTACTTGAACTAATCTAGTCATTTTTGCTAAAATCACTATTGAGCCACTCTGGCACTGGGCTGTTAATATACAGAGAGCCATCTTTAACCCTTAGGAATTCCAAATGGTGTGGAATTGAAAAAAGAAATGCAATTCCTCAACGTCTTAAGTTTTTTTTTTTTACTACGGCGTTCCCTTTGAGGCAAAACTGACCTGTGCCCTTCATTCTATAGGGCAGTACGATTACAACGATACCACAAATGTATAGTTTTTTTTTCATGCGAGAATGGGGGGGGGACTTTTTTTTTTACATCACCATATTCTGACCCCGATAACCTTTTTTTTTTTTAGTTATAAAGGTAGGATCTGTAGTTTTTATTGATACAATTTTGGAGTGTGTGTGACCTTTTTGATCACATTTTGTTGCATTTTGTGGGGGGGGGGGGGGTAAAAAAAGAAATGAAAAAATGTTGAATCGGCCATTTATACCCTTTTTCCTGTTACGCCATTCGCTGTATTGGAAAAAAAAAATTATATTTTAATAGTACGGGCATTTTCGGACGCAGTGATGCTCAAGATATTTATATTTTTTTGTTATTTATGTATTTTTTTTATTGTACATAATAGGGGGCGATTTAAACTTTTATATATTAAACTTTTTTTTTTTTTTTTTTTACTTTTTATATGGTTTTGCAGCTCTGTTTTAACTTTTTTTTTTTTTATTCCTTACAATTATGTTTATTATATATCCATATTGGTACAGAATTGCTCATTTCTTATGTTGGCCAAAATAAGAATTGCAGCTTCAAAACCTGGGTCTCTTCAGAGAGACCCAGTGTATTGAAATCAATTATCGGCATCCTCATTGGCCACAGAGGATGTCGGTAAGAAGCGGGTTATTCACCCTTTAGATGCCGTGATCACGGCATCTAAAGGCTTTAATGACTGCGATCGGCATTATTGCTGGTGGCGATCATTAGTTTTAAAAAGTGGAGACCTGACGGCCATGGCTCCCACTGCACACCCATGCGGGCCACATGTGCATGAACTTTTAAGGGGTTAAAGTCCCAGCCGGTGCCATACTAGTACGGGAAAGGATTAAGCACAGTGGGCACAATCCAGTATTATAAATGATACTGTAGTTGAACAATAGAAAATGGAATTAAAACAAGGACAACCCCCTTTGTATAGGTCACATACAGTACATAGCGTACTCACCTGGTTGAGATTTAGGTTATTGTCAATGCTGAGAGGAATTAGATGTGGCAGCACTTTTCCAGCCAGCTGCTCTTTGGTAACACCAAGCTTCTTATGTGTAAAGGTACATTTGTAAATACCTGTTCATACAAATTAGATATTTCATATAAACAATTATAATAATTATATAGGCATGCAATGAATACTGGGTAATCCAAACTGCACTTAAGAGAAATACCAATACCTAAAATCCCCATTAGAACTGCCGGCTCTCTTGAAGGAATTTGTTGCAAGAAAGGGAGAATTTCATCCAGCACATACCACTTATCCAGGTATTCCAAAATCTTTCCTAAGCACACTAAGGAATTAACCCTCACCTATGAAAAATGAAAAAAATAATGCAGTTACCATAATTTCTCTTTGAATTAGTTTTCCTGCATACTTGGTTCTAGGCTGCCATCCAGCAGTAAGGCAAGAACCCCACCGTAACAGTCAGTCACCCTTAACTGTGACTTCAGTGTTTTCATATAGGGCAGTGATGGTGAAAACTGCTAACCAAAAGACACTTTTTTAATCGCAAACTGCCAACACAGCAATTTAACCTGAATACTGAGGATTTAGTTTAGAAAAAACAACTCGTACATGAGTCGGACTGGGATTTTAAAGCAGCCCTGGCACACAAACATAAAAATGGCTACACATTGATTTGGGCCGCGACAATGACCTAGGTATTATACTGCCCTGTATATGGATTCCATATACATGGCAGTAGAATACATACGTCATAGTCTCCTTACATACATGCTCCATATACAGGGCAGCATAATACATAGCTCTTCACCTCCTTATATTACATAAATATATATACACACACACAGGGTAAATGATTATATATATATATATATATAGATAGATAGATATAGAGAGAGAAGTATAATACATAGCTCATCACCTCCTTACAGAACATACATACACACACATATATATATATATATATATATATATATTTATATATATTTATTACCAGTGAGAGAACAAGTACTTTGCATACTCACAGCTAGTGATGATGTTTGTAGACAAACTGATTTAATTCTTGGTATTAAAGAATTTTTCATGGATGGGTAATCTATTAGGTTTGCAAATGTAGGGATTATGTTTAAGCACAGCTCCTATAGATAAAAAAAAAGAACACTATTTAAGATCAAACATGCAGACTATTAGGTAAGCATGTTTAAGAATTTGTCTTCATCAGCAATGAATGTCTTAAGGATGGAGATAAAATGTTGGCTATGGTTAGAGCATGAGGCAATAGGGTGCTGCAGATTTCATCTGTAAAATACATGCACCCAAAACCTGCAATAATTCACAGTAAAACAAATGCATGTTTTTTTTGACCCACCATCCCATGTAAATACACCTGAACGGGCCCCATTAATTTGTCACACATCTGCCCTGCTCACACAAGCGTCGCTTAGATCATAACAGAAATAATGCAGTGCCAGATTAGCCACACGATGGACACCAACTTATAATTGGGTCCACAGGGTTCTGCCGTTTCAAATGCAGTGCTGTTTCTTCAAGAGTTGTCTGATGCTGTAAAAAAACAAGGTATCAGCCAACTATATATTTCTTACAAGAAACACATTTAACCCCTTAAGGACACAGCCCTATTTCACCTTAAAGACTCGGCCATTTTTTTGCAAATCTGACCAGTGTCACTTTATGTGGTGATAACTTTAAAACGCTTTGACTTATCCAGGCCATTCTGAGATAGTTTTTCCGTCACATATTGTACTTCATGACACTGGTAAAATGAAGTAAAAAAACGAATTTTAATTTATAAAAATTTGTAAAAAAATTTTTGCAAATTTCCAAGTTTCAATTTCTCTACTTCTATAATAGATAGTAATACCTCCAAAAATAGTTATTACTTTACATTCCCCATATGTCTACTTCATGTTTGGATCATTTTGGGAATTATATTTTATTTTTTGGGGATGTTACAAGGCTTAGAAGTTTAGAAGCAAATCTTTAAATTTTTCAGAAATTTTTCAAAACACAATTTTTAGGGACCAGTTCAGGTCTGAAGTCACTTTGCGAGGCTTACATAATAGAAACCACCCAAAAATGACCCCATTCTATAAACTACACCGCTCAAGGTATTCAAAATTTTTTTTTACAAACTTTGTTAACCGTTTAGGTGTTCCACAAGAATTAATGGAAAATAGAGATACAATTTCAAAATTTCACTTTTTGGGCAGATTTTCCATTTTAATCATTTTTTTCCAGTTACAAAGCAAGGGTTAACAGCCAAACCAAACTCAATATTTATGGCCCTGATTCTGTAGTTTACAGAAACACCCCATATGTGGTCGTAAACTGCTGTACGGGCACACGGCAGGGCACAGAAGGAAAGGAATGCCATACGGTTTTTGGAAGGCAGGTTTTGCTGGACTGTTTTTTTTTTACACCATGTCCCATTTGAAGCCCCCCTGATGCACCCCTAGAGTAGAAACTCCAAAAAAGTGGCCCCATTTTAGAAACTACAGGATAGGGTGGCAGTATTGTTGGTACTAGTTTAAGGTACATATGATTTTTGGTTGCTCTATATTACACTTTTTGTGAGGTAAAATAACAAGAAATAGCTGTTTTGGCACCGTTTTAATTTTTTGTCATTTACAACATTCATCTGACAGGTTAGATCATGTGATATTTTTATAGACCAGGTTGTCACGGATGCAGCGATACCCAATATGTATACTTTTTTTTTATTTATGTAAGTTTTACACAATGATTTATTTTCTGAAGCAAAAAAAATAAATCATGTTTTAGTGTTTCCATAGTCTGAAAGCCATAATTTTTTCAGTTTTTGGGCGATTACCTTGGGTAGGGTATGATTTTTGCGGGAAGAGATGACGGTTTTATTGGCACTATTTTGGGGGGTGTGTGACTTTTTTATTGCTTGCTATTTCACTTTTTGTGATGTAAGGTTACAAAAAATGGTTTATTTAGCAGAGTTTTTTTAGCCAAGGTGCCTGCTCAATGATTTGAGCAGGCACCGGGTTCCGATCACTGATTGGAACAACACATGACGTACCGATACGTCATGGGTCCTTAAGGACCCGGGAGCCATGCCGTACAGGTATGTCTCAAGTGCTTAAGGGAGTCTGTCACCTCCATATGGCCATATACAGTGCTTACATAGTCCTATAGCACACCTATACATAAATGTAATGGTACCTTTGTCTTTTTCTTTACACTTGCAGAAGCTGGAAAAATAAAGTTTAATTGATATGCAAATGAGCACATGCAGGTGCCCCGGGGCGGAGTTCTCTGTGTTGGAGCCCAGGAGCCCACTAAGTGCTAATGCTACGTTATAAATGTGAGATTCTTGGCAAATACATTTTGTAAATTATTTGTGCCTTTCTGCCAACAAGGCGATCTTTTTAGGACAGGAACCTACACTAAATGCTACCTCCACCAGTGTCAAAATGGCCTCTATTAATGTTAGGGAAAGCAGATTCCATATGCATGCTGAGCCCAATCTATATTTTACCTCTCCTGGTGCCAAATGGCCTCCAATAAATGCAGGGAGAGCATTTACGGGGTGCTGATGGGAGACGGGGAAATCCACTCCCTCTGTCACCTCTTACATGCGACAGGTGCCACTGCCTGCAGCATGTTAAGAGTTAAACAGCCCAGATCAGCGCTCCTGCCAGTCCGGGCTGTGAACTTATGGTCCGTGTTAGCGGAATCCATAACGCGATTCTTCGATAACCCGAACTTTAGATGCCGAACTTAAAACACAAGTTCGCTCAACACTAATCTTGAGCAGACATTACATTTTTGTATACTATGACCTCCTTATGTTCCCTTGTATATGACAAGAGATACCAGCTCATATACATACTTTCTTTAGAAGGAGGGGGAGATCTGGGAGTTGGGTTTTGTTTGTACTTCCATGTTTTAAATCTTAATAAAGATTATCAGATAAAAATTGACATGCAAAAAACAGGTGTAAAAAACTGTAGGGCAGGTCTATTTTACACAGAAGACACCATAGACAATGAAATATGAATTCATTACCATTATATTGTTTATAATTACCATTAAATGTCATATTCGGTTTGGCCACTAGGGGTCACTTCTTACCTTCAGACTCTCTATGCAATAAGTGAACAATATTCACCAAACAGTACAAAATGTTGCACTGCGACGTGATATTAACGATTTCAGTCACATTTGGATATGGTAAAAGAATTAGGACGTAACCTCACTGAAATGAAATGGTCTTTGCTAGAAAAAGAATGCGATAGAGCTAAATGTACTCCAAGCAATGCTGGTTCTTACTGCTGGGAAGCTCGCCTGCTTTTGAAGCCACTAAGGCTACTTTCACACTCGCGTTCGGAGCGGATCCGTCTGGTTTCTGCACAGACGGATCCGCTCCTATAATGCAAACGCTTAGATCCGTTCAGAACGGATCCGTTTGCATTACCATAAACCAAAAAAAAAAAAAATAATAATAATATTTTTTTTTTTTTGTTCATGATAGTGCAAACGGATCCGTTTTGACTTTACATTGAAAGTCAATGGGGGACGGATCCGTTTGAAAATTGAGCCATATTGTGTCAACTTCAAACGGATCTGTCCCCATTAACTTACATTGTAAGTCTGGACGGATCAGTTTGCCTCCGCACGGCCAGGCGGACACCCGAACGCTGCAAGCAGCGTTCAGGTGTCCGCCTGCTGAGCGGAGGACAAACGGTGCCAGACTGATGCATTCTGAGCGGATCCGTATCCACTCAGAATGCATTAGGGCTGGACGGATCCGTTCGGGGCCGCTTGTGAGAGCCTTCAAACGGAGCTCACAAGCGGAGCCCCGAACGCTAGTGTGAAAGTAGCCTAACCATGACACATAGCTGGGATTTTGGACCCAAACGTGCCCAGTCCTTCCCTGCACTGGGAGATTAGTCCGGCATCAGACGGTACAGTTCACTTTACTGCACTAGGCGTGCACAAAGGGCGTATGCAGAGTGCAGTGAGCGCTTCATCAGTCCAATGCAGATGCCTCTGAAGAGTCCTGGATTCATCTCCTGATATGTTAGGTACTTATTTGCTATACTTTGCAGGAACAGATGGATTTGATATAGGCAGGTTGGTGACCCTAAATCTCTGCTGCATAATGGCATGCTGGTGGTTTACTAGCCCCGAGCCAGATGACAGGTTCCCTTTAAAAATGACTTAGTCACATGCAAGCAGTAAAACAGAACAGCTACCTGAATCTGTATAGACGGTGCCTCCAGGGCCCTGTACACCATGGGTAATACACTGTTCTTGATTTCATCTGGTGGGGTCTTGGTCAGAAGAAGGTCCATTTTTTGCAGAAATATTAAAAGTATCTACAAATGCAAAAAAAAAAAAAAAAAAAAAAGGAAAATCAGTGGTCACATTTTATTTAGAAAAAAAATTAATAAACAACTTTCAGACTTAAGACCAGTTTTATAGATAAACACATCCACTCACCATGTTGCTAGCCTGACGGCATGGAAAATGAGACAATTGAAAAAGTTATTATAGAGAAAAGTTTGGTTTAGAAAAAGACATCAATACAATGATTACAGGACTTCACGAGACAACCATAGAAAGTTATAACGTGTATGCCTTGACAATAGTCAGTAACATGGCAGAAATTTGCTACAGATTTTGCTCTTTGCATTACACTTTAAACTGCATGCCATCAAATAAGTGCCAACTGCACTACACTATAAATAAACTGTGCCTAGGGACTGGAGTTTGAGACGGTGCAATGCTTTAATATACAACTGCCAGCTCTGCTCATGGATAGTGTTCATGGAGCTTGCACCTAGAAGCAAGAGGAAAGTCCTGCAGAAACCTCCTATAAAATAAGTTTTCTGTATACTGGAGACCATTTCCAGAACAAAACATCCAGGTGATGCCAACTTCGCACATAGTGAGAATCAGGCATATATCAGTAAGTTGTACCCTGTTCTAGGGCTGAAATGATTACTCGATTGAATTAAGTAATTCGACACAAAAATTCCCCTACAGGAAAGGTTTAAGTACTGGCGTTGGGGACATGGCTAGGAGGGGAAGATGGCGGCACTCAGGGAGATGGTGGCACTGGGGGGGCAGCTGGTGGCACCTGGTGGCACTGGGGGGGGGGCAGCTGGTGGCACTGGGGGGGGGGGCAGCTGGTGGCCCTGGGGGGGGGGGGGGGGCAGCTGGTGGCCCTGCGGGGAAGCTGATGGCACCGAGGGGGAAGCTGATGGCACGGGGGCGGATGATGGCACGGGGGGGCCGCTCTTTTAATTAGTTTTTAGTTATAAGAGTACTCAAATAATCGTTGGATTAATCAATAGAATACTCGATTACAAAAATAGTCGATAGCTGCAGCCCTACCCTGTGCCAATACTAAACTCCTGAGCGATAGATTAAACTTAACTTTTACTCAAACATGCCAGCACCTCATTCACATATAAGGGAGAGAGGCCACACACAACACACTCATACATAATCAAACTGTTATTCAATTCTCATCTAAAAAATAATACAAATCATGTTAAAAAACCAAAACACACGAAGACCAGGGAAACTAACCTGAATAGGCTCCTGTTGCCGAAAAACTGGGCCAAGGTCTGGCAGAATGAGCTTTGCATATTCCTCCTTGGTGCATTCCTCTGCTATCAGTAAAACATTGGGCAACACAAACGGCACCATGTCTGGGTTTACAAATTCTGAAGTCAGTGCCGGTAATATACGTTGTATAACGACACGCTGTAAAATTAAACAAAAAATTTCACCGAAAACGCTGACATGTATGTTTGATCAAGTAAACTATGCAAAGCTACAACCCATAATTTTTTGCATGTTTCTATCCCAGTCTCAACATTTACCATTGAATTTTGGAATGCTAGTACATAAAACAATGTACTTAAAAGGGGTTCACCGGGAATCAAGAAAATAAAAATACTTAAATATTACTTTATTATAAATATATTCCCAAATACCTTTCATTAGTTATAATGGCTCGTTTGGTCTAGGGAGCAATCATCAGGGGAAATAAAATGGCCGCCGTCCTATTAGTCCACATAAAACCTGTCCTAATCACACAGGAGGACAAGTTACATTACAACACTGATTGAAAGAGCTGCCTCATCCTCCTCTCTGCTCTCCATGTCAGGGATTATGATCCTCATTACAGTTTAATAGGATCTTCAGCTAAATATCTGTAGGAATTGAGATAATTAGGAAACAGCTGAGGTAAAGAGGACGGACAGGACAGACTGTGGTAATGTGGGGCTGTGGTAATGGAGACTACATACAAGTGCTGCAGCCCATTAGGCACACCCCCACCTCCTCTCTGTACTTCATGTCTCCTCATGAACTCCATTCCTACAGAGATTCAGCTAAATATCATATTAAACTGTATTCAGGATCATAATCCCTGACAAACAGAGCAGAGAGGAGGATAAGGCAGCTCTTTAGCTCAGTTCTGTGTGATTAGGACAGGTTTGTGTGCGCGCTAATAGGACAGGCGGCCATTTTATTTCTCCTGTTTGCTCCCTAGACAAAATGAGCCATGATAGCTAATGAAAGGTATTTGGGAATATATTTATAATAAAGTAACTATTTAAGTTAGGGATCGACCGATTATCGGTTTTACCTGATATTATCGGGCCGATATTCAGGATTTTGACCGCTATCGGTATCGGCATCTATTTTGCCGATATTCCGATAGCGTATGGGGAACACAGATCGCGCCGCTGACCGCTCTCTCCGTGTTCCCCTTAGCAGCACAGGGGAGAAGGAAGCAGTGTCTCCTCCCCCTGTGCTGCTGCTGCGACCAATGAAAGGACAGGGGACAAGAGAAGGGGAGGGTCTGTGGCCACTGCGCCACCAATTAAGAGAAATCTCTCATTTATTCATATACAGGAGGCGGGAGCTGCAGAATCACATAACCGGCTCCCAACCTCTATGAGCAATAGCTGCGATCTGCGGTAGTTAAGCCCTCAGGTGCCGCGGATCGCAGCTACCGCTCATAAAGGTCGGGAGCCGGCTATGCGATTCTGCAGCCAGCTCCCGCCTCCTGTATATGAATAAATGAGAGATTTATCTTCATTGGTGGCGCAGTGCGCCCCCCCAAGCCCTGTATTAGACATTGGTGGTGCAGTTCCCCCCCAACCCCAGTATTAGACATTGGTGGTGCAGTGCGCCCCCCCCAAGCCCCTCCAGTATTAAGCATTGGTGGCGCAGTGCGCCCCCCCACCCCAGTATTAAAAACATTGGTGGCGCAGTGCGCCCCCCCCCCACCCAAGTCCCCTCAGGATCCCCTGCTCCTCCGATCGGAGCCCCAGCAGTGTAATGCTGGGGCTCCGATCGGTTACCATGGCAGCCAGGACGCTATTGAAGCCCTGGATGCCATGGTAAGCTCCATGCTGCTGTGTGCACAAAGCACAGAGCAGCAGGGACAGTGAGAGCTCCTATAGAGATCAGGGTGAATAGGAGAAGGGTTCTAGTCCCTAAGGGGGCTAAAAGTTAGTAAAAAAAATTTAAAAAAAAAAAGTTACAAAAATAAAACACCAAAATATTAAGTATAAATGAAAAAGAAAGATTTACAAAAAAAAAATATATATACACATTAACAATAAACATTAATTTTCTGCAGATTTGTGTAGGAATCTTATTTTTTTTTCAAAAATGAAAATTCCCAGAATATCGGTATAAATTATCGGCTATCGGCCTGAAAGTTCACAAATTATCGGTATCGGCCCTAAAAAAATCAATATCGGTCGATCCCTAATTTAAGTATTTTCATTTTCTTATTTCCCTGAGACCCCCTTTAAAGCATACTTACACTTTAAGATGACCTTTCAGATTAAGCTGTTATGTGTGCATGAGGAGTTGCCGTATGTCTGGCTATTATATGACTTGTATCCTACACTTCTCCCGCAGTATGCTCCATTTTTAATTGTCAGTTGCCCCTGAGCTAGTGGGTAGACAATAGCTGCTGTCATGTCTCCTATACAAAGATTCTGGTTCCTAAATCTCTTACTGTGTTAGAAGCAAGATTTAAGACATTACAGAAAAGTACTGAGCAGTAGTGATGTGAATCAAGCACTTGGGGTGAGATATAGCACTATTATATGTTCCAGCCGCCCTGTCAATGCCTCAGTCTCTCTATGTCAGCTTACTTTTCCTCCCCCTCCCCTGACTTCTGTAAGGCAGCTATAATCTGATTCTTCAGTGAGCTGAAAATTAGCTTTGTCTCAAAAGACAGAATCAGATGAGAATGCAGAGTGAATGTTTGTTTAGGTAAGGTGGAGAGCTGCATTTTCCTCCGATAAGATTTATTATGGTTTATTTGCTGATTTATGCAGTTGTGTGAAAAGTTAGACACTATTTAAGCATCTCTCATACAAATACAGTATATTGTGATGCACTGTGGCTTTTGCAACACTTTGAAATGTACTCCATTGATGACTAAGGCATCATTCTTCTTGTTCAGTTAGGGCCCCAGTTATATAAAAGCATTTACACAATGTATCTAGCTGGTGTCCCTCAAGGGTCTTCGATACAAACCTTTGGCAGTTTGGGAAGAACTTTCGGCAAACCTTTGAAAAACTGGGATTTCTGAAGATTGTCTCTTTGAAAAAGGGAATCAAAATATTGTAATGTCACAGCACCAACATCATCAAAAAATGGAATCTGTAAAATTAAGAGCAAAGCATGATTTTAGTATTCAAACTGTTCAATTTGATATTTTAGTTCAGAGTGAGGTTCCCAGTAATTCTAGGGGAGAACTCAGTCTGATATATTGCATGAAGTATGCTGTGATATCCTTTTCATGCGGGTGCCACATGCATTTCCCAACATGATGGCATGCACAGCCCTAATGAAATGCAGGGACACCATGTGAGATCAGTGTGATATGCAGTCCCTTCAAAAAGTATTCGTACCCCTTGAACTTTTCCACATTTTTTCAGGTTAAACCCACAAACTTAAAGGCTATGTACACCTTTGGGGGCATTTTTTTTTAATATTATTATTGCATTGTACTTATTTAGAGCTAAAAATAATTTCTTTCACTTCCTTTTTTATGAACACAGCCGACATGCTCTACTAGCTGCCTGTGGGTTTTCTGTCATCTGGGGAGCAGAAGGACTTCTTATCTCTGCTCTCTCACATTATAAACACTCATTAAAGCGCAAGCCTTATCTTACGGTCAAGAATGTTGCTTAAATAAGTGGTTTATGACCTCTTAGTAGTTTAGAGATAAGGGTTATTAGATGACCTGCACAAAGTGAAAGTACCAGTCACACAGTTAGAAAAACAGTTAACCCTTTGTGACAGGAATGGCTTGATATTTCTAATAAAGGCCAATTGAAAATATGATTTTTAGCCAAAAATGAGTAAAAAGCAATCATAAACACACCTGTCCACCCCACAGTCAGTCAGACGCCAACTACTACCATGGGCAAGACCAAAGAGCTATCAAAAGACACCAGAGACAAAATTGTGCACCTCCACAAGGCTGGAAAGGGCTACGGGGCAATTGCCAAGCAGCTTAGTGAAAATAGATCAACTGTTGGAGCAATTGTTAGAAAATGGAAGAGGCTAAAGACGACTGTCAGTCTCCCTTGGACTGAGGCTCCATGCAAGATCTCACGTTGTGGGGTATCACTGATGATAAGAAAGGTGAGGAATTAGCCCAGAACTACAAGAGAGGAGCTGGTCAATGACATGAAGAGAGCTGGGACCACAGTTTCAAAGGTCACTGTCAGTAGAACACTATGCCGTCATGGTTTCAAATCATGCATTGCACGGAAGGTTCCCCTGCTCAAGTCATCACATGTCCAGGCCCGTCTGAAGTTTGCCAATGACCATCTGGATGATCCAGAGCAGGCATGGGAGAAAGCCATGTGGTAGAACTTTTTGGTCTAAACTTCACTCGTCGTATTTGGAGGAAAAAGAAAAAGGAGTTGCATCCCAAGAACACCATCCCTACTGTGAAGCATGGGGGTGGTAACATCATGCTTTGGGGGTGCTTTTCTGTGAAGGGGACAGGAGGACTGCACTGTATTAAGGAGAGGATGAATAGGGCTATTTATTGTGAGATTTTGAGCAACAACCTTCTTCCCTCAGTTAGAGCATTGAAGATGGGTCGTGGCTCCGTAAGAAGCATATCAAGGTTCTGGAGTGGCCTAGCCACTAGCCAGTCTCCAGACCTAAATCCAATAGAACATCTTTGGGAGGGAGCTGAAACTCTGTGTTGCTCAGCGACAGCACAACAACGTGACAGATCTAGAGGAGATCTGTGTGGAGGAGTGGGCCAAAATCCATGTTGCAGTATGTGCAAACCTGGTCAAGAACTACAGGAAACGTTTGACCTCTGTAATTGCAAACAAAGGCTTCTGTACCAAATATTAACACTGATTTTCTCAGGTGTTCAAATACTTATGTTCAGCAGTGCCAGCCAAATAAATGCTTTAAAAATCATACAATCTAATATTTTTATTTTTTTTGTCTCTGAGTGGGAATGCTCCTATAATGTGAATGTTAGACCCCTCCATGATTTCCAAGTGGGAGAACTTTCAAAATTGCAGGGTGTTCAAATACTTTTATAGCCTTTAAATGTATTTTATTGGGATTTTTTTTTTGTCATAGACCAACACAAATTAGCAAATATGTGTGAAGTGAAAAGAAAATGACACACGGATTTCAAAATTTTTAACAAAAAAAATCTGAAAGGTGTGGCGTGCATTTGTACTCAGCCCCCTGTACTCTGATAACCCTAAATATAATCCAGTGTGAACAATTGCCTTCACAAGTCACCTCGTTAGTAGACAGAGTCCATCTGTGTGTAATTTATTCTCAGTTTAACTACAGCTGTTCTGTAAAGGTTTGTTAGAGATCATTAGCGATCAAACTGCATTATGAAAACCAAGGAACACACCAGACAGGTCAGGGATGAAGTTGTGGAGAAGTGTTAAGCAGGATTAGGTAAAAAAAAAATATTGCAAGCTTTGAATACCTCATGGAGCACTGTTTAATCCATCATCTGAAAGTGGGAGCAGTATGGCACAACTGCAAACCTATGAAGGCATGGATGTCCACCTAAACCGACAGCCCAGGCAAGGAGAGGACTAATTAGAGAAGCAGCCAAGAGGCCCATAGTCACTCCAGAGACGCTGCAGAGACCCACAGCTCAGGTGGGAGAATCTGTTCACAGGACAACTATTAGTGATGTACTCAACAAATCTGGCCTTTATGGAAGAGTGGCAATAAGAAAGACATTTTTTAAAACAAGCCATAAGTCCCATTGCAGTTTGCCACAAGCCACGTAGGGGACAAAGTAAACATGTGAAAGAAGGTGTGCTAGTCAGATGACTGCACCCCAACCCTGAACACACCATTCCTACCATGAAAAATGGTGGTGGCAGCATCATGCTGTGGGGATGCTCTTCTTCAGCAGGAATAGGGAAGCTGGTCAGAGTTGATGGGAAGATGGAGGCAATCCTGGAGGAATACCTGGTAGAGGCTGTAAAAGAATTGAGACTGGGGCAGAGGTTCACCTTCCAGCAGGACAATGACCCTAAATATACAGCCAGAGCTACAATGGAAAGGTTTAGATCAAAGCATATTCATGTGTTAAAATGGCCCCGTCATAGTCCAGACCTTAACCCCATTGGGAATCTGTGGCAAGACTTGAAAATTGCTGTTCACAGATTCAATCTGAATGAGCTTGAGCTATTTTGCAAAGAATGGGCAAACATTTCAGCCTCTAGATGTGCAAAGCTGGAAGAGACATACCGTAAAAGACTTGAAGCTATAATTGCAGTGAAAGGTGGTCCTACAAAGTATTGACTTAGGGGGCTGAATACAAATGCACACCACATTTTACAGATTTTTTATTAAATTATCAAAAAATTTGAAAACCATGCATGCATTTGAAAACCAACACAGTAGCAACTATCGCATAAAATCCCAATAAAATACATTTAAGTTTGTGGGTGTAACGTGTTTTTTTTTTTTTTTTTAAAGTTCAATGGGTATGAATACTTTTTCACTGTAAATCCTATATACGCTTATATACATATTTTTCTTAAGACGTAAAGCAGAATGAAAACCAACTAAGGGTACTTTCACACTTGCAGCAGAGGATTCCGGCAGGCAGTTCCGCGGCCAGAACTGCAGGCCGGATCCATCAAAACGTATGCCAACTGATGGCATTTGTAAGACTGATCAGGATCCTGATCCGTCTTACAAATGCATTGAAAGGCCAGATCCGTCTTTCCGTCTATTTTTAGTCAGAGATAAAACTGTAGTATGCTGCGGTATTATCTCCGTCCTAAACAGTGAAAAAGACTGAACTGAAGACATCCTGATGCATCCTGAACAGATTGCTCTCCATTCAGAATGCATAGGGATATAACTGTTCAGTTCTTTTCCGGTATAGAGCCCGTAGGACGGAACTCTATGCCGTAAAAGAAAAACGCTAGTGTGAAAGTACCCTAAATTTGGTATTGCCATAATCGTGAAACAAAGGTTGACTATGATGTTTTAAAAGGCATGTTATAAGTAGCTAGTGAAAGTGGACACAACAAAGTTAACAGCTTCTAGTCAAGCTCCCCCTACCTTTGTTATCTGATCTGCATCTGGTCTGACTGCTGGAGTAACATTGAGAAGGAGTTTTATATGTTCCCGGACTTCTTCTGGGATATTTACAAGGATATTAGGGTTTAAATGACTTAGCTGTGTAAAATAAAATAAAAAAGAAATGATTGAACAGAGCAAAAGTGTATAAATTCTATATAATATGCCACACAAACCTAACCAATATACACATTCTCTGGAAAAAGGGATTAAATAGAAAAGCCTTATGTGTGGAATTCATAGGACAGTGATTTGGCAAGATACAATGGCCTCAGGATACAATATTTTCAACATACAATGGTCTTTTCTGGGCCAGCGTAAGTAGAGATTAGACTTTAACATACACTGCCTCAGATTCAATCCAACCAATAAACAGTCATTTCACTGGTAAAACACCTTTGTATGATGTCTAGCAGCTCTCCTCTGTGGTACTAAAGGTTCAGTACTGCCCCCTGTCTGTGCCAAGATGAGCTGCCCATTTGGACAACACTTAAGCAGCGACTCTATTTTATTTTTCTGGTACATGTATGTACTATGTAAGGCCACTTTCACACTAGCGTTAATATTTTCCGGTATTGAGTCATAGGGACTCAATACCGGAAAAAAAACACCTCCGTTTTGTCCCCATTTATTGTCAATGGGGACAAAACGTAACTGAACAGAACGGAATGCTCCAAAATGCATTACATACCGTTTAGTTGCGTTCCCAGACCGGAGAGCAAACCGTCCTGGAATGCGGAGCAAGACAGATCTGTCATGACCCACAATGCAAGTCAATGGGGACGGATCCATTTTCTCTGACACAATAGAAAACGGATCCTTCCCCCATTGACTTTCAATGGAGTTCATGATGGATCAGTCTTGGGTATGTTACAGGTAATACAACCGGATCCGTTCATAACGGATGCAGATGGTTGTATTATCAGTAACGGAAGCGTTTTTGCTGAACCCTGCCGGATCCAGCAAAAACGCTAGTGTGAAAGTAGCCCAATTCTGTTGTATTAAGGACTTGCTTTATGTGTCTTGGTTATCTGATTATTTTTTTTAAAACTTACTACTGTACTGCATATGGTAACTGTGGTCTTTTAGTATGTGCCAAGAATCTCACAATTATTTAATGAGCATAGCATTAGCACTAGTATATTTTGTAAGGCACCATTTTGTAATTTTTTTAATTTGTGTTTGCAAAGTGCTGTTCCATTGTGTTTGTGCCTTCAGCCATAGCTACATGTAGGGCTGCAGCTATCGACTATTTTTGTAATCGATCAATCCAAAGATTAGTCGAGTACTCTAATAACAAAAATCGAATTAAAGGAACATTTTTCTTTATAAAAACTCATCGCCCCCCCCCATGCCATCAGCTGCCCCCAAGTGCTACCAGCTGCTCCCCAGTGCCACGAGCTTGCCCCCCCGTGCCACCATCTCCCCCTCCTAGCCATGTCCCCCACGCCTGTACTTACCTTTCCTGTAGAGGTGCAGATCCAAAGCTCCTCCTTCTTCTCCGCGCGGTGCACTGTAGTCCTAACGTCACACAGCGTCGGATCATAGTGTGCGCTATCATGCACTATGACCTGACGATGTGTCAGGATACAGTACAGTGCAGCGCGGTGAGGGTGACCACGGAGCAGTGAGTAATAGCAAGCACTTCAATCCCGCTCCCCATGACACAAACAAATCCTCGATGCAAAAAATTAGCATCGAGGATTTTTGTGTCTAATTACTCGATTCAGTAAAACTTGTGATTTATACATTTGTAGCTCAGTTTTTTTTCCCCCAACTCCTATTAATACCCATAAGTACAGGAGGGAGGAGTTATCAGTGATTGATAGCATTAGGCCTCATGCACACAACAGTTTTGTTTTTTTGCGGTCCGCAAAACACAGAAGCCAACCGTGTGCTTTCCGCAATTAACGGAACGGAAGGGCCATTGTAGAAATGCCTATTCTTGTCCGCAAAACGGACAAGAATAGGACATGTTATATTTTTTTTGCGGGTCTACGGAACGGAGCACACAGAGTGCTGTCCGCATCTTTTGTGGACCCATTGAAGTGAATGGGTCCGCACCCGAGCCGCAAAAACTGCGGTTCGTATTCGGACCAGAACAACGGTCATGTGCATGAGGCCTTATGTGTATAAATGTACACAGAGAGATAGCTGTCTGTCACTGGTAATTCCCCCTCCCTGTACCAATAGTTTTTCACAGGACTGAATCTTTTCCTACAAAAATATTATATATCAATCTGCTCGACTTCTCATGCTGCTTTCAGATTGCCTTGCATTCTGTAGTTACAAGTCCTCTTTAAAGTACCCATATATCTTCAATAGCTGTTGTTCGAACAACTATTCTTTCCGATACCCATATACGCAAAAGCTCCTGGGTCTGCAGAGCATGCATATGTTTCCAAGGGTGTGTGCGAAATCACTCTAAATGTGGAGAGCATACCTGGTCTAGTTGTCTGCTAAAGCTTTTGTAAATGTCCTGTTTGTTGACTTCAAAGATGGTCTTTCCTTTGTTGTACACTGCATGTATGATAACACCAAGCGAGTACATGTCACTGGCAGTGTCACAGCTTACTGACAATATATACTCTGGTGCCAGGTATTCTGGATTAGGCAGACACAGCGAGGGCAAGTTAGGATCCCATTCTTTACATACATACTTTGTCTGCAGAAAGAAGACAAAATGTAATCAGCATTAGCACATATAACTTAGATGACAGTTCTAGATAAAAGTTATTAAAAGAGGTTGTCAAACAGCAAAATATTATTTTTATTTTTTTTTTTAAACCGGCACTTAGATCTCAATATTTTTGTGATTACATGGAATTTAAACTTTAGTACTTGAGCTATTCATCGAAATCTATCTGTATGGCGCCACCTGCTGGTTTCTCTACTTCTAAATTCTCTGTCCTGCTAACTGGGATGGAAGCACATGCTCAGTTCCATCCTTCAAATGCAACCAGCTGCAGATAAAAGGACGCTCCCCCTGTGCTGCCAGATTGAAGTAAATCCAGCAGACTAATTGGCACAATGATCGGGGATTATTTCTGGATCCATGTGAGGTACAGGGCTGGTTCTACATTTGTTAGAAAGGGAATGTCATGTACGATATTGGATTTTCATTTTTTACATTAAATCATGGGACAACCCCTTTAAGCTGGCCAGGCCAGTAAGGGTTGTTTTACGCTTGCAGATTTCCTGCCCGTAACAAGCACTAATTAATTATATAGAAATTAGGTGAGTATTTTCCAGTTCACATGGCGCAATGATCAGGAATAAAACTTTTTGGCCCAAGTAAAAGGGCCTTAAAGGGGGTTCACCAGGATCTTTATATTCTTGGTCTATCTTTAGGATAGGTCCTGAATATCAGATTAGAGGGGTTTGGTTTTTCTCCCCACAACGGAAGCAATGCTGTATTGGTGGACAGAGCTGTTCTGGTGCCGTAGCTACAGCAGAATAGAACAGAACCTCTTTAAAGGAAACCTGTCACCTCCAAAACACATTTCAAACCAACATCATTACCTTACAGTAGCCCCCAGTGTGTTCCTAATCATGTCAGCAGCGGCCTCCTTCCTTCAAGTCAAGCTAAGCGCGCCCCTCACCCGTCCTCCCTTCACTGTGATTGACATCCTGCTGAGGATGGGATTGTGCAAGTCTCGCGCATGCGCGGTGTGCTCCTCCTCCGCCTGGCGCGCGAGCACGATGGAAAAGCCCGGCGCATGCGCAGAGAGAGGAAATTGACAGAATGAGTGCGAGAGACGGAGACAGGATAGTGCAGTTACATGGAGCGCACCACGCATGCGCGAGACTTGCACGATCCCAGCCTCACAGCAGGATGTCAATCACAGTGAAGGGAGGACGGGTAAGGGGCACACTTGGCTTGACTTGAAGCAAGGAGGCCGCTGCCCCCTTGACTTTAAGCTGACTCTGAGGATAGCGAAAACATAGATTAAAACAGCGTTTTTATAAAATATACAACAACCAGTGGAGGAATAAAGAACAAGATAAGGAACACACTAGAGGCTACTGTAAGGTAATGATGTCTGTTTAAAATGTGTTTTGGAGTTGACAGATTCCCTTTAAATTAGAAACAATAAAAAAATGGTATTCTTTCAATACACAACAATGTCCAATTAAAGGTATACTTCAAGCAAGATCAAGCTTCTCATTTGTAGGTCTTGACAGTAATGGCGGCCTCTGGCAGCGGTTCTAATGTCCCGTCCTCAAGAAACCCTCAAAAGGTCATGGATTCAAAGATATGCCAAAGAACGACAACTTACGGCAATTTCTGAAGCACTAACAATAGCCATATCTATATCATCTGTGTACCTGACAAAGGTATTATCACAACCTTTCTCAAACTGTGTATCAAAGAAAGAACATAGTGACAGTATGAAAGGACAAACAGTTAATTACATTACAGCTTGTATGGAGTTAGATATAAAGCAAGCTGTCCTCTTACTGCCTGAAAAACACAGCACAGAAAGACTGTAGAAACACCAGTGGTAAAAGTTACATAGTTACATAGTTAATATGGTTGAAAAAAGACATAATAAGCTCATTAAGTTCAACCAAGGAATAGATGGGGACGTGAATCCCAGAAGGAAGCGAGACTCGGGATTTCTACACGTTTTCATAAGCATTAATGTCATTTACTTTTAAGAATTCGTCTAAACCCTTTTTGAAACTGTCCACTGTTCCTGCTGTGAAAACGTCCTGAGGACGTCTATTCCACAGATTCACAGTTCTTACAGTAAAGAAGCTTTGACGTTTCTGGAGACTGAACTTTTTCCTCTCCAATCGGAGGCAGAGACCCCTTGTCTTTTGAGCACATTTTACATGGAACAGTTTTTCACCGTATTTTTTGTATGGCTTCTGATATATTTCTATAGGTTAATCATGTCCCCCCTTAGACGTCTCTTCTCAAGACTAAATAAATTCAATAATTTTAATCTTTCTTCTTAACTAAGACCCTCCATGCCCCTTATCAGTTTAGTCGCTCTCCTCTGTACTTTTTTCAGCTGCAGAGCATCCTTTTCTTTGGACTGGTGCCCAGAAATGAACTGCATATTCCTGGTGAGGCCGCACCAACGCTTTGTAAAGTGGTAATATTACATCCCTGCCCCGCGAGTCCGTGCCTCGTTTAATGCCTCACAGCTGATTGACATTGTATGCTGTAATTTAATCTACCATCCACAAGGACACCCAAATCCTTCTCTATAAGTGACTCTGCCAGTGTTACATCCCCTAGGACAGTGGTGGCGAACCTATGGCATGGGTGCCAGAGGTGGCACTCAGAGCCCGCCCTGTGGGCACCCGCACCCTGGAAAGAGTCTATGGTGTACCAATATGCCATAGACTTTTCCTGCCATTCATCAGCGCAGGGCGCACTATGAACAGCGCACTGAATGTAGGCAGGGTATTATAGCTAAATGATAAAGTACATGGAAGATATACTATACTGGACTGCAGTATTCAGGGTGAATTACTGTGTCGGCACTTTGCGATAAATAAGTGGGTTTTGGGCTGCAGTTTGGGCACTTGGTCTCTAAAAGGTTCACCATCACTGCCCTAGGACATATGAAGCACAGAGATTATTACTACCAAGATGCATAACTTTACACTTGTCCACATTGAACCTCATTTGCCAAGTTGATGCCCAATCACTCAGAGTGTTGACGTCAGCTTGTAGTTTATGGACATCTTCCATAGACTGTACAGTACTACATAGCTTAGTGTCCTCTGCAAAAAATAGAAATGGTGCTATTAATCCTGTCCTCAATATCATTAATAAGTAAATTAAATAATGGAGAGCCAGCACTGAACCTTGGGGTACACCACTTATAACCCCGGACCATTTTAAATAGGAATCATTGACCACAACTATCTGGACATGGTCCTTCAGGCAGTTTTCAATCTAATTAAAAACTATACTTTCCAAGCCTATAGACCTTACTGTACCTATTAAATATATATGAGGCACAGTATCAAAAGCCTTTGCAAAATCCAGAAACACTACATCCACAGCCGGCCCTCTGTCCAGGCTACTACTCTCCTCATAAAAACAAATCAGGTTAGTCTGACAACTTCTGTCCTTGGTAAACCCATGCTGGTTATAATATTATTTACAGTCACATACTCCTGTATATAGTCCCAGTGGGTGGTCTTATCAGTGAATGATGTATCTCTATGTACACACTTACACAGAGAATGCTATAAATTACTGATACCTCCCCTGTGTACAACTATCAGTGACTGACAGCTATCTATGTATACACACTTACACAGAGAATGCTATCAATCACTGATAACACTGTGTACAACTATCAGTGACTGACAGCTATATATGTATACACACTTACACATAGAATGCTATCAATCACTGAAAACACCTCCCTCATGTACAACTATCAGTAACTGACAGCTATCTATGTATACACACTTACACATAGAATGCCATCAATCACTGATAACACCTCCCCCGTGTACAACTATCAGTAACTGACAGCTATCTATGTATACACACTTACACAGGGAATGGTATCACTGATAACACCTGCTCCATGTACAACTACCAGTGACTGACGGCTATCTATGTATACAGACTTAGGGTCCATTCACACGTCCACAAAATGGGTCCTCATCCGTTCCGCAATTTTGCGGAACGGGTTCAGACCCATTCATTTTCAATAGGGCCAAAATGTGCTGTCCGCATCTGCATTTGCGGATCCGCACTTCCACATCCGTGCTTCCGCTTAAAAACAGAACATGTCCAATTCTTGTCCGCAATAGCGGACAAGATTAGGCATTTTCTATTATAGTGCCGGCGAGGTGCGGTCCGCAAACTGCGGAATGCACATTGCCAGTGTCCGTGTTTTGCGGATCCGCAGAACACTTACCGACGTGTGATTGGCCATTTACACAGGGAATACCATCAATCACTGAAAACACCTCCCCTGTGTACAACTATCAGTGACTGATAGCTATCTCCGTATACACACTTACACAGGGAATGGTATCAATCACTAATAAGATCACTCGCATGGCTACAGAGCTCATGAAGATCAGAGAGTTAAATTAATAAATAAAAGGTTTTGGGGAATCTTTTTCCATAAAACTATATCTCAATCTGCTCAGCTCCTAAAACATACAAACTGTAGATTGCACTGCATTTTCATGGTGACAGGTTCCCTTTAAATGCACTGTCAAGAACATACAGAGGCCTGAGAAGACCAATAACCTGCTGTGTTAATGCAAACATTGATGTAATCTTTTGATTGCCTACTGAAAATTCACAAGTATTTGTGTCTCACAGTAAACTAAGATTCCCAGCCCTCTGAATAATTATGTCAGAATTGTAATTAAAGGAAACTAAAATGATGGCTAAAACTGCTGAGGATGTAGTACTCACCTCACGGATAACCTGCCCATCCAATTCAAACACTGCCTGGCCCATTGCTGTTCTGATTCCTGGTCCTGGGATGATGTTCTGATACTGGGGCATGTGACTACTGCAGCCAATCTCATGCTCAGGTATCAGCTCCGGTGGTGATTTACCAAGCGAGTACTGTTTTTTTTATGTTTGAACACCACCCCCAGAAGTGAATAATATGATTAACATCGCCTACAGCATTTTAGGATAACATCTAGTGTATATCTATAGCTTTGGGATTATTTCATCTGTTGTAGAAATCTATTTGGCCTTATTCTTTCCTATTTTTCCAGGATTGCTAATACAAAAGTCACTTGCTCCTGTAAAACTGAAGACAGTATTCAATACTGAACATCACACAAAAAACTAATTGCTACTCCTGGCAGTCATGTGTCCCCATGGAATTACCTCTTGTTCTGATGGGTTTACCGATGGATTGCAGAAGTCAAAACCCATAATTTTCCAAGCACCACTTTTGTTTAAAATTATATTTTCTGGTGTGAGATTTGCATGGATCATCTTGACGCTGCTATGTAAAAATGACAAGCCTTCAGAAACCTACAAAGAGACAAAACTTGTTATTAGCAAATCTGTGCTTAAAATGTCAGACAATCCCTTCCTCAGCAGATTACACATGGAAACTGAAAAACGGCCAGTGACAATCCCACAGGTACAACATAGAAAACCCATAACAGCCATAGATAAAGTAGAAGATATAAGGCTAGCTTCACACAGTGTTTGAGTCAGCGTATGCGTAGAAATTTTATCTATCATGAAATAGAAATATGCCAAAAGATTTTGAATCGCATACTGCCCTAAGGCTCAATCAGACAACCGTATCTGTTTTGCGGATGCCCTATAATAGAAATGCCTATTCTTGTCCGCAATTGCAAACAAGAATTGGACATATTCTATCTTAATTGCGATGCCACGTAACAGAATAACGAATGCGGACAGCACAATGTGCTGTCCGCATCTTATGTGGGCCCACTGAAATTAAAGGGTACACATTCTGTAAAATTGTGGAACGGATGCGGACACAACTATACGGTCATCTGAATGAGCCCTTTATCATATAATAAACATTGTTGCTTAAAGTTCACGTGTCTGCAGGCATCTCAAAAGCAAAAAAAAGCTAATCTGAAGAGAGATTCCTTAAAGGTTATGTACACTTTTGGGGGCAATTTTTTTTTTATTATAGCATTGCAATTATTTTGAGATAAAAAAATTAAATTGGTCTTTATTAAAAATATGGAATCCTTTTTTTTTTTTTTTTTTTTTTGTGTGTGTACAGAGCTGAGATGCTCTACTAGCTGCCTGTGGATTTTTTTTTAATCTTTTCCGTCATCTGGGGAGCAGACGAGTTCCTTATCTCTGCTCTCTGACATTATAAACACTCAATCTTATTGATATGAATGTGGCTTAAATACGTGTTTATGACCTCTTATTAGTTTAGAGATGAGGGTTATTAGATGACCACACAAAGTGAAAGTACCAGTCACACAGCTAGAAAAACTGTTAACCCTTTGTGACAGAACGGCTCAATATTTTTAATAAAGGCCAATTGAAAATTAGATTTTCAGCCAAAAATTAGTGAAATGCAATCATAAAAAATGCCTTCAAAAGGTGAACATAGCCTTTAAAAAAATAATGATTTATATTATCATTTATATATTCACATATACTGTATATTTCTCATATTTATTGATATGGCATGTGGTATTTATTCATATGTGCTGTCCTCTACAGCAGCGGTCCCCAAACGCTGGGCCGCGGCAATACAGAGGAGCGGAGACGCCAGGCGCATGCACGCCCGACGCGCACAGCAGGCGACCGTACAGCGGGAGGAAAGGAGAGCGTTCCTTCCTTCCAACTGCGATGCCGGCCAGCCACTGGCACCAATGAGGAGAGGGTGGGCGAAGGAGGGGAGGGACTGTGGCAACTGTGCCACCAATAATAATTAAAATAAAAGAAAGGGTATCCCACGGCGCAAAACCACCCAGTAGTTGGAGTAATAAAGGTTCTTGTTTATTTGGGCAAGTAGTACAACGCGTTTCGGGGTTTAACCCCTTCAGGTACAAATGTCTTTGTACCTGAAGGGGGTTAAACCCCGAAACGCGTTGTACTACTTGCCCAAATAAACAAGAACCTTTATTACTCCAACTACTGGGTGGTTTTGCGCCGTGGGATACCCTTTCTTTTATTTGAACTACTGGCTTTCTGCAGGATTCCAGGCATCCCTGAACAGAAGTATCCATCCCGGGCTGCACACCATCCGTTGTGAGGAGTTTATGGCAATTCGATACATGTCCACATTACAGTTGTGCCTAAACTAGCACAACTCTATCAGGTGAGCCTCCCCAGTGGAGATACCCATTTTATTTATCTTTAACGTTATTACCCTATGGTGCGCCATTCTTTTTTGTTCTATAGTGGAACGACGCCTGTTTCTGATACCAATAATAATTAACCAGAGGACCTTTCATAGGTCCGGACTTTATTAACTAAGTAGCAGGACATGTAGAGCAGCACCCAGTGATCTCCCTGCACTTACTATTATTCCTGGGCGCCGCGCCGCTCCGTTCACCCACTGTGGCCCCTGTTACTGTCTCCCGCACTGTATGCTAATTACTACTATGGGAACACCAGGGTGGAGACATCAGCTTCTCTCCCTGGGCGTTCCTTCTCCCTGGCTGTAGCGCTGTCCAATCACTGCGCAGAGCGTCACAGCCAGGGAGACAGCTTTACATCTCCTGCTACTTAGTTAGTAAAAGGTCCTCTTACAGATACAGGAGGCGGGTGCGGCACCTGAGGGGTAACTGCCGCTGAATGCAGCTCCCTGTCAGAGGTCGGGTGCCGGCTATGTGATTCTGCCGCATCCAACTCCTGTATCTGTATTAAAGGGTAATTATCATTGGTGGTGCAGTGCACCCCCCCAGTATTAAATACATTGGTGGCGCAGGGCACCCCCCACCAGTATTAAAATCACTGGTGGCAGTGGCCACAGGGTCCCCTCTCCCCTCCTCCTCATTGGTGGCCCCAGCAGTGTAATCCTGGGGCTCCGATCGGTTACCATGGCAGCCAGAACGCTACTTAAGCCCTGGCTGCCATGGTAATCTCCCTGCTCTACAGGGTTGTACAGTGGACTATGTTTTTTTCACTTCAAAAAATGTTTTTAAAAAATTAATTAAAAACAAATGCAAATATCCAGTACTATTTTCATAGATAAAAATCACTTCTTACCTGAAGCAGGCCATATTTTGTTTCTACATCATATAATTTATGATCCTTAATATCTGCAGGGAGTGGAGATGGGAGATTGTCCCAGCTTCCAAGAACATTAGCTAAGCTGGCAAATACAGGTTCTGTGCAAAAGGCAAGACAATCCCTGCATGAAGTAAAAGAAGAAAAAATAACTGTACTTCCTACATTACCGCATGTGCACTTTTCTGTAAAGGCCATCATCTAGAATTCTATACATCAGGGCTGCCCTGAGCATTCGGCTGGATGCCACTGGAAATAGATAAAACGCTTGCCATCAGATCCACATCCCTGGGAAAGTTAGCTTCTCTGGCAGAAGTTTATTGTACGCTATTTGTGAAGATGACACTTTCCAGAATACAAATCACCAGAGCAAACACTCTAGAATCAGCACAGTGTGTGACCTGTGACTGCACGGTTCTGATAAATGAATATCTTTTTTGAGTAGCTAAAGTTAGATTAGATCAAAAATGCATTAGTGAAGAACCAGCATATAATACTGCAATTCTGCAGAACTATGAGTACAGCTCTGGGACAGAACACAGACTATAATTCAGGATCACGACCGGTTAAGAAATAGAATGCATTTAAAACCAAGGTTTGCATGCAGATTACCTTAGATGTAAACCAAAATTGTGCTCTAAGATGGGCATATTCTTTAAAGGGGTTTTCCTGTAAGAACATTTATCATCTAACCAGTGTGTTGGGTTCTTACTACTGGTACCCCCCACCGATCATGAGAAGGGAGGTCCTCGAGACCAGCCTTAAGCAAATCGACCTTTGGATCATAGATCTGAAGTAGATTTGATCAAATACTTTGATTTTAATGCTATTTCTGTACAGGATTAAAATGCATTGGCTATGTTGAGACAAAGTTCGTCTCGCCTACTGTATTCAAATCTGCGTATTTAAAAACAATTTAAAATAGGAATATGAAATGGGCTTTGGTACTGGCTGGTACCTCGGTAGCAAAGCCCAGTTCGGATTGCCGTTTTTAAATACCTAGATATGAATACAGTAGGAATTCACCGAAGTCTTGGACGACTTCAGGCGAGACGAACTTTGGCTCCACGGAGCCAATACATTTTAATGCTGTACAGAAACAGCACTAAAATCAATGTATTTGAACAAATCAACTTCGGATCTATGATCCGAAGGTCGATTCGCTCAAGCCTACTCAAGATCCGGGCAGTGCGCATGTGTGACTACTTCGACAATCAGAAACATGTGTATGCATTATACTAGCAAGTCTTGTCATAAGCTGCAGTTTACTGCAGTGCGAATGCTGGTAACACATCCATCCGTGATTACACAGGCCAAAGCAAACTAAATGTGGGAGGAACGATTGCCCGCAGCACATCCCCGATTACACATGGAAATGTGCTGCCGATATTTGGGCATCTTCCTGATGAAAGATCCCCATCAGCTGACAAATGATCAATTATAAGGGTCAATTATCACCAATGAGCCTTCCTATGAACACATGTTCCCAATAATTGGCCCTAAAATCGTGCAGTCTTATAGGGCCCCTAGGTGTAGCACACTTAAAAATTAATTCTGCTCAATGTGAATCCGTAATAAGCAGTCTTACCTCGACTCTTCAAGAGGATGCTGCACAGTAAGTAACCGTGGGTGACGGAGCCTTGTTAACTGCTGAACTCCCCGCTTCAGGGAATCTATAATTTGGTCCTTCTCATACTTTTGATATTTATCAATCAACTTCTTGTCAAACACGAAAACAGCAACTTCCTGGTAAAACAGGAAAAAAAAAAATACATTATGACATTGCTCTAAGGGCAATTTTATTTGGAGGGACATTTACACTAATAGGTAAGGAACACTGCTTGCTTAATTTTTTTCAGCACAGCTAACCAATTTGGCTAAATTTAATAAAAAAAAAAAATAAAAAAAAAATTGTTAAAAAAATAATCCAGTATTCCGATTCATAAAAGTGGTACAGCCCGGCCAAAATGCTACTCTTGGGAAGTATGGGAGTGATTTTTTTTATTTTTCTGCTGATCATCTTATGCAGAAGCTAGTTTTTTGCAGAAAGAGTTGACGTTTTTATTGGTAGCATTTTTGGGTACATATGATTTTTTGATCATTCATTATTACACTTGGCAAGGTGACCAAAAAATTTGTAATGTTGGCACAGTTTTTATTTATTTATTTTTACAGCGTTCACCTGAGGGGTTATGTCATGTGATATTTTTATAGAGCCAGCCTTTTTTTCACAATTTTATTTGTGTTTTATTTTGGGAAATTGTATTCATTTATTTTTTACTGGTGACTGTTTTATTGGAAAAAAAACAAAACAAGGTAAGGCTACTTTCACACCTGCGTTAGGTACGGATCCGTCTGGTATCTGCACAGACGAATCTGCACCTATAATGCAAACGCTTGTATCCGTTCAGAACGGATCCGTTTGCATTATTCTTTACAAAAAAAGTCTAAGTCAAAACAGATCTGTCCTGACTTACATGGAAAGTCAATGAGAGACGGATCCGTTTTCAATTGCACCATATTGTGTCAGTGAAAACTGATCCGTCCCCATTGACTTACATTGTAAGTCAGGACGGATCAGTTTGGCTCCGCATCGCCAGGCGGACACAAACTGCAAGCAGCGTTTTGGTGTCCGCATCCAGAGCGGAATGGAGGCGGAACGGAGCCAAGCTCATGCATTCTGAACGTATCCTTATCCTTTCAGAATGCATTGGGGCTGAACTGATCCGTTTCATGGATCTCATAAACGGTTCAAAAACGGATCTCACAAACGGAATTCAAAACGCCAGTGTGAAGGTAGCCTTATAATGCACTTAATAAAATAGATGCAAGCATTATATATGGAGAAAGTCCTCACTCTGATATGATAAAATCTGAGACACTTAGCCAATATATTTTGATCAAAACACATCTGAGCCCGCCTACCAAGCGCCAAGGTGGTCTCAGGTCAGGCGGGTCCTACTCTAAACCTACCTAAGCCATTGGGCTTCTATGTTCAGGAGCGCAGACCCCGCACATATGGTGTGCTGCTCCTAGTCACCTCCATGTGCATCAAGCAACCAATGTGTGGAGGAGCAAGCACAGCCATATGTACCACCTAATCAAGGCGCTGTATGAGATTTGATCAAAATATATTGACTAAGTGTCTCAGATATTATCATATCAGAGTGAGGACTTTGTCCATATATAATGCTTGCATCTATTTTATTAAGTGCATTATTACCTTATTTCTGTGATTTTTTTCATGAATATGGCCAGGGACATCCGCACATTTATTTATCATACCGTGCAGGATGTTTTTATTTTTGATGTGATCTTTTTGACTGTTTTATTGGTAACATTTTGGAGGACATACGCCTTTTTAATCGCTTGGTGTTGCACTTTTTGTGATTTAAGGTGACAAAAATGGCTTTTTTTGACACCGGATTATATTTATATGGTGTTTATTGAGGGGGTGGATCATGTGATATATTTATAGAGCCGGTTGTTACGGATGCGGCGATACCCAATATGTGTGTTTAAAAAAAAAAAAAAAAAAAAAAATATATATATATATATATATATATATATATATATATATATATATATATATATATATATATTTTTTTTTTATTTATTTTTTTATTATAAAATACAGCAGGGGCCCAGCTATCAGTGACTGCCGGGCCCCTGCAGTGATCACGTGTGCACCGCTCAGGCGCCTGCCCGATCACCATGACGTGCTATAACATCAAGATGCAGGAAGAGGTTAAAGGCCACAAAGTCACAATTTTTTTGTGTTGTGCTGAAGTTTGCTACTGTTCCATAATGACATTAGTAACCATTCTCCAAGTAGTCGCACCTTAAATGGTCACTGTACTTTCACACAGCATTTCCTAAATCAATAGTACAGGTGAATATAAGAAACTTTGTAATATATCTTAGAGAAAAGGCTTTGTTCTAAAATTATCCGTTTTGATTTCCTCCGCCCCCATATCTAATCTTTTGCTTTGAACTCTTGTAAGCAATCAGTCTTGTCAGACCAACAGGGATTGCCTGCCCACTGAAGGACCAGATTGCATCATCCCATAGTGATGTCTGAGATGGGAATAATCCTTTAAGGCCCTTTTACACAGGCCGATGATCAGGCGAAGAATTGTTCCTGCCAGGTGTAAACATGTCTGACGATCAGAACAGCTTGCTTGTCAGGTGATCACATGTTTTATGCAGGTATAAAAGTGCTAGTTTCTCAGCCGCACACCTTATGTAAGCAGATGATGTGCTGCCGACAACTGCAAACTGGATGGCAGAGAACAATCAATTTGTGCCTACACACTTTGCATGCACAATGACTGCTCTGCTTAAACGAGGGCAGACTGACCGGCTGCACACATTACTGGAAGAAACAAGCCCATGTAAAGCATCCTTAGGTTGTACCCACATCTGTCAGGCATCTGTGGATCCAGAAACCTCCAATATGCCAGCTGTAGTGAAACTACAACTCCAAGCATGCTCAATTCACTTCCATGGAAGTTCTGACAACAGTCGAGCAAGTGTGCATGCTGGGAGTTGTAGTTTCACAACAGTCAGAGTACTGGAGGTTGCTTAACCCTGCTAGGTACAATGGCTTCCTAGTACATGTCCAGCCCTTGCTACTATGATGTGACAAATACGCACCTGTTTCGTGGACTTTTTTGTCCCATTGAAGATTTTCCAAGCAAGTCCATTGCCTCCACTGGCTATGTGTTTCCCCACATCAAATTCCCTTGTGACAGGGTTTCCCATGACAGCGCTGGTAACATCAGCGGTCACCTTTGTGACTGTGCTTTTCAGCTTGTTCAGCATGGACTCCATTTTGGTTTTCTTCCTTGACCTTGCACATATTAAAGAAAAGGAAAAAAGTCAAAGTCTGCATGGAGGATTTCAGATGAGATCGAAAATAGATGTTACCAAGCGTTCGAGAACAAGGCTGTCATTTTCTAACACCGTTTTAATTAACAATGAATAACTTACATAGGGCAGACTGAAAACTCCCAGCTCTGTACATCTTAGGCTACTTTCACACTAGCGTTTTTTTGCGGATTCGTCATGGGTCTGAAAAAACGCTTCCATTACAATAATACAACCACATGCATCCATCATGAACGGATGTGGTAGTATTATGTCTTATATAGCCAAGACGGATCCGTCCACACCATTGAAAGTCAATGGGGGACGGATCCGTTTTCGATGGTGTCAGAGAAAACTGATCCGTCCCCATTGACTTACGTTGTGTGTCAAGACGGATATGTTTGGCTCAGTTTCGTCAGACGGACAGCATAATGCTGCAGGCAGTGTTTTGGTGTCCGCCTCCAGAGCAGAATGGTGACTGAACTGATGCAAACTGATGCATTCTCAGCGGATCCTTATCCATTCAGAATGCATTAGGGCAAAACTGATCCGTTTTGGACCGCTTGTGAGATCCCTGAACGGATCTCAGAAACGGTAAGCCAAAATGCGAGTGTGAAAGTAGCCTTAGAGCGTACCTGTACTCTGAAAAAACTTTTAACCCTCAGACAACTTTTTTCAAACTTCGGTGACCCTTTAAGTTAGGACGCAAAACTTAAGTGCATATCTGTGCCTGCACGAGTAAAGAAAATTCCATCACTTGTCTAATAGTATGTACTGTTCAATCGAGTGTGACTAGAAGCAATAGATCCCCGACCATGTCTGTCCTACAGACTCTTAGCTGGGTGACAATACATATGGCCGCCATTACAGCTGTTAGCTTACCTAGACTCCTGAATGCTACATCTGCTTAGGTATACAGTAATGTACAATCTGAATACTTCTGGGCTAAGGCCTCATGCACACAGCCATTTCTGTGGTCCGCATCCAAGCTGCATAAGATGTGGACAGCACTCCGTGTGCTGTCCGCATCCGTTGCTCCGTTCCGTAGCCCCCCCCCAAAAAATATAACATGTTCTATTATCTGTATTGCGGACAAGAATAGGCATTTCTCTAATAGGCCCGTTCTGTAAATTGTAGAAGGCACACGGGCGGCTTCCGTTTTTTGTGGATACTCGATTTGCGGACTGCAAAAAAACGGCACGGTCGTGTGCATGTAGCCTAACTCAGCACAAATAAAAGAGAAGTAAAGCAATGCGTTTCCAAACTCAGTGCCAAATAGCATGATACACATGGATGGTGTCACGTAGGGCTGCACGATATGGGAATTTTGTGCGATTGCGATTAGGGCCCTAAAAATTGCGATAACGGTATGCGATGCGATATTTTAAGGGAATTGTGCTAGAGGTCTATTTGCTTGGATTTTCAAGGCAAAAGCACACACAAATTACTGATAATGCAGAAATGTAGTTATGCTCATTTCAGTTTTTGAGTTACACAGTGTTTTTCAAAATAAAACATATTTTACTAAATTAAATAACATATTTGCATTACTGCAAAAGTACAAAATACAAAACTTGCCATTTTCTTAATAGCACTGCACAGATAAATAAAATAGAATAAATAAAAGAACATTTGTTCATTAAAATAACGACTTGCCTCCAGCCCCTCCTCCATCCCCGTACTGTAACTGATGTATCGCCAGCCACGCTGTGCAGCATAGCGGCCGGCGATACACCAGTGTCAACCACGTAAAAAGTCAACCATCGCTTTATAAGGCGCACTGCCATTTCCCCCCACTTTTGGGGGGGGGGGGGGGGAGTTTGTCTTATAAAGCGAAAAATATGGTAATATAATTGCAGCATTTTTGGGTCGGCCAATTGGCGACTGCGATATGGCGATTAATTGCAATTGATATTGCTTTGGCGATATATTGTGCAGGCCTACTGTCACGTATCCTTGTCATAAACCACACGTGTAAGGCTACTAGTCGATAGCTGCAGCCCTACATGTAGCTATGGCTGAAGGCACAAACACAATGGAACAGCACTTTGCAAACACAAATAAATAAAAATTTACAAAATGGTGCCTTACAAAATATACTAGTGCTAATGCTATGCTCCTTAAATAATTGTGAGATTCTTGGCACATACTAAAAGACCACAGTTACCATATGCAGTACAGTAGTAAGTTTTAAGAAAAATAATCAGATAACCAAGACACATAAAGCAAGTCCTTAATACAACAGAATTGGGCTACTTTCACACTAGCGTTTTTGCTGGATCCTGCAGGGTTCAGCAAAAACACTTCAGTTACTGATAATACAACCATCTGCATCTGTTATGAATGGATCCGGTTGTATTATCTTTAACAGTGCCAAGACGGATGCATCATGAACTCCATTGAAAGTCAATGGGGGGATGGATCCGTTTTCTATTGTGTCAGAGAAAACGTTTTGTCCCCATTGCCTTACATTGTGGGTCATCACGGATCCGTCTTGCTCCGCATCCCAGGACAGAAAGCAAACCGCAGCATACTGCAGTTTGCTCTCCGGTATGAGGACGGAACGGAATGCATTTTGGAGCACTCCATTCTGTTCAGTTACATTTTGTCCCCATTGACAATAAATGGGGACAAAACGGAAGCGTTTTTTTCCCGGTATTGAGACTCTATGACGGATCTCAATACCGGAAAATAATAACGCTAGTGTGAAAGTGGCCTAAGTCTAAGATGAGGATTCTGCCATGGCTGAGGATGTCACTCTGCAGGATCTTCTGCATGTTCCTTCTGATGTTTTCCATTTTCAGGCTGAGGGAACACGTATTAGAAAATGGGTGGGGCTTAATTGCTGGGCTGGACAGAGGAAGGAGGCTCCTGTTGCAGCCAGTTGTTGTACAGCCAGACACATGAGGTCTGGTAAGGAGCAAACTTCACTGTGAAAATCTGCTGCTTTTCCACAACATACTGATCATGCTGCAGAACTGAAAAGCTGAGATTATTTCCACTATGTGTGGATGGGGTTTTATGCTGTAAATTGCTGCAGATCTGCTATAGCAAAGCAAGTGACAACCCATTTTATAGCATTGTCACATCAGTAAGAAAACATGATGCTAATATGCCTATGTCCTGGTGAGTAAATGCATGTAAAATGACATGGACTTTTTCTGCAATGCATTACTGCATAATAAAAGTAAAAATGACATGCAATTTCATCATACAGTCTCATGCTGTGACAAATCACAAAACTCCCACAGAATTTAAAAGGATTGAGTCATGTACATGCACAGCTGACTTGTCACTTAAAGGGGTTGTGTCACTTCAGCAAATGTCATTTATCATGTAGAGAAAGTTAATACAAGCCACTTACTAATGTATTGTTATTACCCATATTGCCTCCTTTGCTGGCTGGATTAATTTTTCCATCACATTATACACTGCTCGTTTCCATGGTTACAGACCACCCTGCAATCCATCAGTGGTGGTCGTGATTACACACTATAGACAAAAGCGTCCAGCTTCTCTGGTGGCCGGGACCGTGGGAGCTTATATAGGCTGGTGCCTTTTCATATAGTGTGTAAGCACGGCCACCACTAATGGATTGCATGGTCTGTAACCATGGAAACGAGCAGTGTATAATGAGATGGAAAAATAAATCCAGCCAGCAAAGGAAGCAATATGGACAATCACAATACATTAGTAACTTCCTTGTATTAACTAGGGGATATCACTAGGATATGTCATCAATATTACTATATCCAGAAAGGTGTCCCCAAAGTGAATGGAGAACAGTCACCCTCCGTCCACCGCCTAGCTATTCTCATAGTGATGCATGAAGAGCAGTGCACCAGGCAAGCGCAGCCACCACCCCATTCACCACTATGGAACTGCCAGAGATAACAAGATTTCTACTTCAATTTTTTTATGGTCTTACCCATTTTTAGTATTTAGTTATAGAGAGTTTCCCCTTAAAGGAATACTAAACTTAGAAATGAATGACGAAAAAAAAAATGCAATTTTTGCGGCTTTTCCTGTGTTCCTGAAATAAATCTGGAACAAACTCCTTGATAGCGGATTCGCCCCAGATTTCGCCCTTTGCAAAGCGCACAAAGGATAGGTTCACAAACAGTTTTCAGGCAAAGCCGAACATGGATTAGAAAGGAATCTGAAATATAAAGGCAGAACTTATACTTCTCCCTCCAATTCTGGCTGTGGCCGACAAACCTGCCGGAAAATCTGCCTCAAAACCGCCTCCAAAATGTTCTGTGTGAACCTACCCAAAGAACTGACATATTGTGGATTTCTAAATCCGCACTGCAGGCCAATATACTCCACAACGTAGAGATGAAGGGGCACATTTATTAAGACCCATGTTTTAGATGCCGGCCTTAATAAAGCCCTATAACTGGAGGAGGATCCACCCAAGTTATGAAGCGGCGCCTGCCTCTCCATAACTTCAGCGCATCCAGTGCCAGCTTCATAGCGGTCTGACATTTAGACCATTTTCTATGCCCGATACAGTCGTAGAAAATGGTAAATTAGGCGGCCCGTCCCCTTATCCACCCACAATTTTAGAACTGGCGTGAGCAGGGAACCGTTGCGCCGCCATCTGCATCTGAAATACGTCAAATTTAGGTGAATTTCAGCTTAGTAAAGGATGCCTGAAGTCTTTAAAATCTCATCTACTTTGCAGGTACTGTATTAGGCCACATGCTCACGACCGGGTGCCCCCGTGGCCGTACTGTGGCCCGCATACAGCGGGTCGGCAATCCACGGCCGTTGGCCGTGTGCACCACGCATGCGGACCCGTTCACTTGAACAGGTCCGCAATTCTGGAGATGTGGAACGGAGTCACGAAACATCGGAAGCACTACGGAGTGCTTCCGTGGTGTTTCTTTCCGTTGTTCCGCACCGCAAATAACAAAAAATTTGCAGTGAGGAAAGACCACGGACCCGGCATGCTGGACGGATGTTGGCCTGCATTGGGGACCGCAATTGCGGTCCCAATGCACAGAACGGCTGCACAACGCCTGTGTGCATGAGGCCTTACACTGGGGATTTGGCGCACACATATATGCAGGGGCGGACTGGGCCGGGGGGCAGGGGGGCAATTGCCCCCCGGGCCTCTCTGTCAGCTCATTGTCCCAGCCGACTGGGCCGGAATGATATGTGACTGCAGCCTGCGGAGGGAGACGGGGAGCGGGGGAGGCGTGCGGCCGGCAGCCTATCAGAGAGGCCGCCGGACCGGCGCAGGCAACGCGATGACGTCATCGCGCGGCCGTAAAGTAAAGACATCGACAGCAGCGCTGGAGGCGGGACGGGAGTATTTCAGTGAAGGTGCTGGAGGTAAGTATAAGTCCGCTTTTTTTCCTTCTTATTTCTGTCACTGATAGGGGGGCCTATCTGGCTACTGGCTACTGGCACATTATAGGGGGGGGGCCCTATCTGGCTACTTGCACATTATAGGGGGGCCCTATCTGGCTACTGGCACATTATAGGGGGGCCCTCTCTGGCTACTGGAACATTATAGTAGGGGGCCTATGGGCTACTGCCACATTATAGGGGGGCCCTCTCTGGCTACTGGCACATTATAGTGGGGGGCCTATGGGCTACTGGCACATTATAGGGGGCCCTATATGGCTACTGGCACATTATAGGGGGCCCTATATGGCTACTGGCACATTATAGGGGGGTCTCTATATGGCTACTGGCACATTATAGGGGGGCCCTATCTGGCTACTGGCACATTATAGGGGGGCCCTATCTGGCTACTGGCACATTATAGGGGGGCTATGGCTACTGGCACATTATAGGGGGGGGGCTATGACTACTGGCACATTATAGAGGGGCCCTATATGGCTACTGGCACATTATAGGGGGCCCTATCTGGCTACTGGCACATTATAGGGGGGCTATGGCTACTGGCACATTATGGGGGGGTATGGCTACTGGCACATTATATAGGGGGGCTATGGGTACTGGCACATTATAGGGGGGCCTATGGCTACTGGCACATTATAGGGCGGCCTATGGCTACTGGCACATTATAGGGCGGCCTATTGGCTACTGGCACATTATAGGGCGGCCTATTGGCTACTGGCACATTATAGGGGGCACTATGGGGACATTAGCTCAACTGGGGACATTACAAGGGTGTATTTTTGGCACTGTCTATTATAAGGAGAATTATTACTACTGGGGGGCATTATGGTGGGCTTTATTACTCCCCCATGGTATGACCTCCTAGTAGCAGCACCAGCCTCTCCCTGCTCTGCTATCCCTCTGCCCCTTCTCCAAATCCTTATTATGATATTTTTCTCATTAGGATAAAACACATCAGCTCCGCTGAGCCCCCGGCCAAAGTGTGGAGGTGTCCGAGATCCCCAAGGGCCAAGTAACTGTAAGTTTTCATATGAAATATGTTTATGTTATACACACATAGCATATACCGTGCCCCACAATATACAGTTTCTTCTGCAAAAGTCATCAGGTGTCATTGGGGGGGGGGGGGGAAGACACAGAGCAGCGCCCAGCGGGGAGGAGAGAATACAGGGATGCAACACTGTATCAGCCAGAAAATGACACTTTCGGCATTATACCAAAAATGCCATTTTCGGCTGATATATCGGAGCATCCTTAGTTTATTTTGTTTCCCTGTGTTGTAATTTACATGACTGACGAAAGTGTTAAGGGGGGGGGGGGGGGGGGTCAGGAGGAGGCAGGGGAAATGGGTAAGCAGGAGGGGGGCTCAGTGGGCCTCTGCGTGTTACTTGCCCCCTGGGCCAAAAGTTGCCAGTCAGCCCCTGCATATATGTGTGGCTAATCAGCATGTAATACACAACATGTCAATGTGGCCTAAAGCGTTGTCAAAACCACTTGCATGGATTACTGCCTACCACTGGGCATCCCTCCAGTCACCTGACCTCAACACCATCAAATAAGTACGAAGAGATATATACTAGACTGTGGGGGAGATTTATCATAACTGGTGTAAAGGAAAACTGGTTTAGTCACCCACAACAATCAGATTCCACCGCTGCAAAATGAAAGGTGGAATCTGATTGGTTGCAATGGGTGACTAATTTTTTTTCCTTGATAAATCTCCCTGTGTGCTTATTTTTTTATATGGAAAGGTATGATGTAGTAGTCCATAAAAATACTCCCAAAAGGGAGCACTTTGATGAAACCCCCAGCAATCAGGGGGAGCTTTTACTAGATGTATATTTCTCCTACAGGACAGGACCACCGAAGACAGAGCTGCTTTTTGTCATGATGTCCTTTTGTCCTAACAGAGCATAAGGAGCTCAATGTGGAGGGCTGCGGGGGTCTGAGCCCCCTCTCACCCTCCTTCTAGGCAGGAACTGATCCCATGGGTGTCAGTTGTGCCCTTTTTTTTTAGCACACAAGGGTCTGATATACTCCCTGTATGTTCTATAGTGCTAAGTGTCTCTTGTCAGGCTCTACACGTAGCCATAGATGGAGGATTCTTCTTGAAGCATGGGAGTACTCCTAAGCTTAGCCTTATCTCTATCACCCTGAGCACATGTAACTGGTGCATGATTAAATATGACAGAATGGAGAAACAGGCAGCAGTGTAAAGCAAGACCGCACGCACACACGGCAGTTGGCCACCCACTGTCTATGACAAGTTCCTGTGACAAGTCACTGGGCTACTGACAGCAGATAGTAAAGCCTCTCTCCTCCGTACAGGCCCCATACCTGTCCCCAGCTCTGAGTACACAGGAGGCGGCGAGCTGTGATCAGGACATACGGCTACGTGCTCCTCCCGTCAGGCCGCTTCACTTCTTTCCTCGTTCAGGTGGCAGCTGCCTCCACATCTGCCGTCAGCTGACCACCATGCTCCAATCACTAGAGCTCGAAACACCCCGTCCACTCATGGGCAAGACTATGCGGCCATTTTCCTGAACGTCGCTATGATTCCACACTATACTAGAGGCTACAACAAAATGGCGCCTCACTACAAGCCGCCCCGTAGTGTATAGCTCGTGCTCTAGTTCTAAACCTGTCCGGAAAACAAACAAGCTGTTTTGTTCCCTTCTTGCGACTAATGATGTATAACGAGGGCTAATTTCTCAGGCTGAAAATATATAAAACGCTCGCTTTTGCCCCTCCCTGCCGATTTACGTGCCGCTAGGTAGTCGTATAGCTGCACTTATTGAAGCGTTTTATATTTTCAGAAAAAAAAACTATGTATGTAATAATTAGTGATACTCGTAATAAACACTAGTACACTAAAAAGTACAAAGCGTGACAGCTCGGAGGCTAGAACCAGCTTACGTTATTCTAGCCAGAATTAAAGATGGCTGCTGCGGAGCCGCTTACGTCTAGATGACGTCACCCCCTCGGCCACGCCCCACAGAGCGCTCCGCTTGGACGGTCGGCGTCATGTGATGCCAGCCGGCGGCAGGTGACCTCAGCAGGTGGGATGGCGGCAGATTTGACTCCCAGGTTTCGGAGGATCCGCAGTGTGGGAGATCTCAGAGCTCGTAGGAGAGGTAACAAAGCGCCGCCATAGATGGAGCCACATGCGTTAGATAAAAAAAGAAGACGTTTCAAAAACCAGTTTAAATTGGATTTGAATGCTTGTCATAGGGTAATGGGGTCCTGGTACTGGATGCCAGCGATCTCACAAGGCCCCTCAAGCAGCAGCAGTGCCCGGCTACAATGGCACCATCTGTAGCTGTCCAACCCCGAACTCAAAATGTGTTTACAATAAAGAGAAAGGTAGCTACTGCCCTCTTCCAAAAAGACCTGGTAGTCCTGCCCCCTTTGCACTGGCAGTATGAGGTCTGTGGTCATGTAGAACACTGCAACCGATCACCGGTCTCAGTGGGGACATGTCCTCAGAAGCATGTGACAACAGACCGGATGTCAGGCTTTTGGTTCACTGGAAGAAGCGGAGCTGGGACAGTAAGTCAGTGCCTTTTTTCCTTTTGTTTTGGGGGTTAGACAACCTCTTAAACCTTGACTTAGATATTGATGACGTCCTCAGGATAGGTCATCAATATGAGCTAAGCAGGGGTCCGACACCTGGTATATCCTTCAATCAGTTGATCAAAGGGGGTGCCAGCTTTTGGATCCCCCACTGATCTGATTATAACGGCCTATCCTGAGGATAGCTCAAGAAAATCTAAGGTGCTGGAAACCATAAGCTGAAGTCCACTGCGTAGTGTCCAGTGTAATACAGCGCAGCTCCTATTCATTTGAATGCAGTACCCTGGCACAGCCGCTGCACCTTGTGCTTCCCGTTCTGTCCACTCTATAGTTGCCGGCAGCTCATTGGTGTCTGTTATGAATCGGCACAATCTGATATTGATGACCTATCCCGAGGATCGGCCATTAATATCTAAGTAGCAAAAACCTTGTTATTTTTTTCAGTCTCACTAGGGGCTGTCACAATGCGATTGATGCATTATAGCTATCACTGTTACGGGCTGTTTATTAAAGGGATTATGTCGTCGTTAGTGTAAAAAATGAAAATCAGACATAATGTGATACTTGGGAATCTGTTTAACACTAGAACCAGCCCTGTAGAGGTACATGGGCCCAAAAATCTCACCATTCTTTGCCTTAGTTACTATTCTGGCAGCTCAGGGGGCATGTTCTGTGACTCTGGGCCTCTAACACGATGCAGCTGGTGGCAGTTGAAGGATGGAACTAAGCATGTGCGACCACCTTAGTGATGTTACTGAGGTGGACAGAAAAATAAGGTTAAAGAACAGACAGCAGGTGGCGCTATACAGATACATTTTATTGAATTGCTCAGTGGCTATAATACATTTTTAATTACATGTAATTACAAAAGTCATCAGATCCAGGTGCTGGTTTGAAAAATGTAGATTCTTTTTTTTAATTATTTATATTGTTTTTTGTAGGACAACTCTTTTAAGCTGTACCTGTGGTATATTTTGATAGGCATACAGTCATGGCAGGCCTGGGGGCCTTTTGTTATGCCCAGGGCTTCCATGGCTGCACACTGTGATTACGTTGATTGGGGCGCCCCTTCTCTGTCTGACTGCCTAGATCAGGGCTGGGCAAACCGTTGCTCTCCAGCTGTTGTAAAACTACAAATCCCATCATGCCCTGCTGATGGCTGTTGGCAGACTGGGCATACTGACTGGGATGACGGTTTATAGAATTTTGCATTGCTCTGATAATTCTTGCTTGTCTTATTATCTTGATATTGTAGGCTACAAAGGGCCCTTCCGGGCAACACACTTGTGGAACAGTATTATCCAGACACTGAAAACTCAAGTAGAAGTGAAGAACAGACGGCAACACCTGCGAACATACCCCAGCTGCTTCACAGGCTCGGATGCTGTGGACGTTGTCCTTTGCCATCTGATGCAGAATATGTATTTAAGCAGCTATGATATTTCACGTACTAAAGGGGTGCAGCTGTGCCAGGCCCTCATGGACCACAAAGTCTTCGACCCTGTTGGCTCAAAGCTTTTTAAGATTGAAGCTGAACTTGTCTTTGAGGATAGTAATAGCCATTTCTATAGGTTTTTAGAACCTAGACGAGGTCCTCCTGAATGTTCCCCAAGTGAGCAGATCTTTGGTAAAGAGAAGAGGCGCTCAAGGTTAGCATTTGTTTCTTATTTCTCTTCATATTTGCCATTAGCAGAAAAGGAGCGTGGCCTGAGATACGACCATTATGGCACGTAATGCTGGTGCAAAGTAAGCCAGTAGGTGAGCTAAAGCTGGCCAAATATATTTTACGGCTGTTGGGCGAACGATTGTTCAGCCAACAGCCATCTCTCCCTCCCAGCTTCTCCATACACACATGGCTTGGTGTAACATGTGTAGGCTGTGAGGAGAGTGGATAAAGCCGCTGCCAGACACTTCTGGTGGTGGCTTTTTTCTCAGGAGAACAAAAGGACTGGGTGAAAATATTCATTCATTTCACCTGATCCTTGGTGATGATTCAATATCACCGGTTGGGGAAGAGTCAGGAGCTCCTCCATACACGTTAGTGTGTCGGCTGAAACTGCTGTTCTCGGTGAGTTTGGCCTACAAAAGTATAATGGGGGAGATTTATCAAACTGGTGTAAAGTAGAACTGGCTTAGTTGCCCATAGCAACCAATCAGCTTCCACCTTTAACTTTCCAAAGGACCTGTAAAAAAATGAAAGGTGAGATCTAAGCCAGTTCTACTTTACACCAGTTTGATAAATCTCCCCCAATGTGCATGGCCAGCTTTAGACTAGATGGTCTAAAGATGCACTAAGTTTATCGCACAGCACCAGTCTCTATGATCTTTTAGACTGCCTGTCTAAAGGTGACCATACACATTAGTCTAAAGTTGATCAAAATGGATGATTTTAACCAAAATGATTGTTCATCAGGTGAAATTTAATAACAAACGATCATTTTAGCATTATCGTCTGAAAAGTTGGCACCGGTTTTGAAATTTCCATCCCGTAGTCAGACTAATTAACTGTTGTCAAAGAGAAGATTATTTGTGGACAAGACAATATTCTTTAGAAGAACATTCCCAGAATTTCGTCCATCATGCAGTTTCATTGAACATGTATGGCCAGCCAATATGGACTAAAATGTGAAATGAACCTTCACTAGATGTTTGTTCCTTCAATTGCTGATCCCCCAACTTCCCTCTGTGTATGGCCACCTTTAGTTTACAATGTCTGAATATTAGAATTAGTAACTCTGACCCATCCACGTATGTAACTGCAATATATTGGTCCTAGCGGTTGTCCTAAAACAGTAATGCTTAGGTCATTATGGAGACCAAGAGGAATTTACTCTTCTATCTGCTCCATTTTAGCATAGGAGTAAATGTTGTTTTCGGCAGCAATAAAGCGTCTATATTATCTTTTTAGGGTTAGGGCCACCTTATACGATCTGCTGTGCCAGTAACGGGCAACAAATGTCAACCATCAAGTCAATCGGGTCTCTTGTTTAAAGGGCCTATCGCATGGCCCAATGCAAAATGAATAGGGGAGAATGATTGTTATTATTCAGCCATATTGTCAGAAGCAGATCCTTGTTCCCATGGGGCGTTGTGCTGGCTCCAAATCATTTTAGGTGCCGTATGAAAGTTGCAATCTCCTGACATACACAGGTTTTTGCTCATTTGGCGGGTTGATCAGATACATGAACGTTCATTCCCAATGACTGGCCCTGACACCATTTTGTGGACTGCAAAGCTCAGAGCGTTCGATGCATTGTAGTCACATGCTTTTTAAATGTCACCATTGTAGGACTGGCCACGTTGTAACAATCTGTAATCCATCAGCTCTGGACACTGCAAATGAGAAGTTAAACCACCTCCTTCACTGTATCTGTGACTTTCCTAATGCACATCTAAGCCAAGACCCTAGTAAGCCGTCCAGCGCCCTCTCTCCTAAAGGTAATACGCCTGCACTGTGATGTGTAGATTTCCTCTTCACATACAAATAATCTTTAATGTAGATATTCCACTACAGAATCCCCTTGTCTCTGTTGTTCTAGATGTGGACAATGTGTGGAAACAGCAGGTGATGGTGCGGCTTCTCCAGCTAGTTCACATTCCTGTCTTGGAGGGTATCCTGGACCCCCCAGTTAAGGCAGATTACAAGAAGCATTTTGCTGATTTCATTGTTTCCAACACATTTCTGGACAGAGAAATTCTACAAACGCTAAACCTGCCCAAGTAAGTATTTTAGAATATCCAATTGTATTTGTGAAGGGTTATTCCAGGATTTTAATATTGATGGCCTAGCCGCAGGATGGGCCATCGATATCCGATTGGATGAGGTCCGACCAGTGTGCGCCATACCTGCACAGCTCCGTCCACTGTGTAGCTCCAGAGCTACTCTGAAACAGCTGGTCAATGGAGGCTTGAGCGGTGAGCTCTGATATTGATGGTCTGTCCTGGGGATAGGTCAGCAATATTAAAATCCTTCAACCCCTTAAGGACGCTGCTAATTTCCTCATTACTGCATTTCGAGAGATCTTACAATTTTGGCATAACTGGAGCGCATGTTCTTGCATTTAGTTTTCACAGCATTCACCATGAGGTCTAAATAATATGTTAGTTTTAGTCTTATAATGAATCTTATTTCACAATTACAAAATGTTTATATTTACTTTTTTTAATTTTTACTATTTTTCCACAGTAAAGCATTTTTAAAAATGTTGTTTCTATGTTGCCAAATACTGAGAGCCATAATTTTTTTTCTTTTATTTTTTTTTCTTAACCATCAACAGATTTCCCCTTTGAGGGAAGAAAATATGTTCTGCAGAGCTATTGTTTTTTGTTCCAGGAGGAGACTGACCTCGTTGGCACTTGCAAAGCGCAGTTCTCAGTGGGAAGAGCCCCCCCAGAGATCAACTGCGCATGCCGCGAAAAAGTCTCAACAGTGCAAGTGTGAGATTTTAAGGCTAGGCATCCAAACAGTGAGGATGCCTGGCCCTGTTAATAGGTGTCAAGGAGGAGGAAATGCTCCGAGGGGATAGGCCAGCCAGATTGCAGCAATAGAGGGTTCATTTAATTTACCATAAGCAACCCTACCGGGCAATGTACTTGGTTTTATAGATCATGGTGACAGATGCTCTTTCAAGGTGCTATCCTGACTACAGAACAGGAAGGGTATTTAGCATTGTGGTTTTTATTTTCAGGTTGGATGGCTGGCTGGCTGCTGCAGTTGAGTGTCTGGAGTATTTTCCTGATGAACAGATTGTGATGCTGAGCCAGCAGTTATCGCAGACTCATGGAAATGGTGAAAATCTGGACTTGTGCAAGAAGATGCTTTTTGACGTTATTACTAAATATTACTCCCAGGAAAGAGATCCATTTTTGGATTGTAGGATGGTTCATATTCTTTTGGGAATTGTTGAACTTCTAGGTGAGAACCACAGATCTTTTGTTTTTGTTTTAATTACCTGCCATTTTATCTATTGCAACTGCCATCAGTTTTTTATTTTTTTATTTAATATTTTCTAATGAAGTGGGGGTTTTTGTTCCAGAAAATGAAAAGCAAAGCCAAGCTCTGGAAGCTGTCCAGCTTTTTCTAAGATTGCTCTTGCCACAAGCAAGAGAGGAGTTCCGTCGCTTAATCACTTTCATGGCAGCAGCCTCTCAAACTGATGCCTACCGTCTCCAGAAGCAGGTATGGAGAACATTGTGGCCTCGATAGCTACTGTCAATGATATATGTAGATACCCTCAGCCTTTTGCTATGTTTTGGCTCCTAGGAGAACCGTAAAGATAGAGGTTGTCTTCCAGGTACACCCTAAAAAAATAAAGAAAATAGTTTGCTAGAATACAGGACACATTGTGAACCACTCATAGCACTGTGTATCTAATACAGCATATTTCATTTTCCAGAAAATGATTACCGAGTAAGCCTATGTAGAGAAGTAAGAGAAAAGTCATCTCCTTACCAGGTTACTGGTCTGCTCATGACTACCGTCGCTAAGAGCCTGAACAGATAGCCATGGTGAAGGAGAGCATAGATCTCCATTATGGCATGGACTAGCCATAAACATTACATAAATGTAGGCCCAACCGTGTAATGTGTATGTGGTGTCTTGATTCTTCCCTGACGGCAGGGAAGGGAGAGTTTAGGCATGTTAGATTTCTACAAGCTCAAACCTTTTTCTCAAGGTAGATGAGATGCTGCCAGACACCTCTGGTAGGGACTTACTCCCCAATTTCTTATTCTTCTCTCCCTTTATTTCTTATTTATTTTTGATAGAGCTTTCTTATTCTGCAGCACTGTACTGTAACCCACAATATCTAATTTCCAAGTTAACTATATGTTTGTTTTTGGAGTGAGGAAACTGGAATACCCCAAGATAACCAATGCAAGCAGGGATAACGTACAAACTGTAATCAGTTGTTGCTCTTGGTAGAATTTGAATCCACGACCCCAGCACTGCAGATGTACAGCCGTTTATAAAGAATGGTTGTGACCATAATGATACTTATGTTTTTCTTCCAGTTTGATAACAAACCGATGGTGGTGAAAACATTCACAAAAGTCATTGTTCACAACCCCACAGTATCAAGAGGACAAAGTGAACAATTTACTGCATTTCTATTGGATTATTCAAGTGACCTCTTCAAGGTAAATCTGATTTATTTTTTTATTTTTTCTTGAGTTCAGAGTTGTGTCTTTTAAGACCTTCAGGACCTTGGACGAGTGCTCATCCTAACTTGCAGGTACTTCAGGCACTAGGACGAGCATTCTCGTTCTGCAGTTAAACTGTCACCGTGAGTAAACACACAGTGTCAGGATAGTGACAATAGCTGTTACAGACAGCCGGTTGGTCACAACACCTATGACAGAGACAGTCACAGCTGTCCTCGTCTGATGATCGCTGTGATTGGTCAGTCTGGATTGACTTCCCAATCGCAGCTAAAGGCGCCTATTTCAACTCCGATCTCCTCCGTTTTGTCATTACTGTGACAGTGCTGAGGAGATCGAGAGTGTGTGCTATAAATCCTCAGCAGTACACTCCTAATTCCTGAGGAGATTGCAGCCTGACATCCCCCACTAGCCCCCCACTAGCAGGAGCTGTCTCCAGTGCTGAGCACATCGGAGCTGCTTGTAATTCTCCATCTCCAGTGCTGAGGAGATCGGAGCTGTGGATAAGCCTGAACTTCCCCCTCAGCTGCGGAGTTACCCCTTCAGTCCCCCTCACACATCTATAGTCCTTCATTAGAGCTCCCTAATGTTTGGGGAGCTGTGTGACCAGTGAGCTGTGCCTGCCCTTCCCCCTTAGCTGCAGTTACCCCATCAGCTGCACTTAGTCCCCCTCAGACACACATCCCTAGCGCTGTGTGACCTGTGACTAAAAGGCAGGAAGCTGTAAGTGTATTACACTGGTAATATAATTACAGCCAATGCATTACAATACAGAAGTATTGTAATGCATTGTAAAGGGGATCAGACCCCCCAAAGTTGAAGTCCCAGAGTCGGACAAAAAATTAAGTTTTCCCAAAAAAGTAAACGTAGAAAATAAAAAAGTATACATATTAGATATCGCCGCATCCGTATCGACCGGCTCTATAAAAATACCACATGACCTAAACTCAGGTGAACACCGTAAAAACAATAAACTAAAAACTGTGTCAAAAAAGCCTTTTTTTTTTTTGTCACCTTACATCACAAAAAGTGTAATAGCAAGCCATCAAAAAAGTAATATGCACCCCAAAATAGTGCCATTCAAACCATCATCTCATCCCATAAAAAAATGAGATCCTACCTAAGACAATCGCCCCAAATTTTTTAAAAAAACTATGGCTCTCACACTATGGAGACACTAAAACATTCTTTTTTTTTTTTTTTTTTTTTAAAGCTGTTATTATGTAAAACTTAAAGGGGTTGTCCAAGTTATATTTATTGATGACCTATCCTCAGGATAGGTCATCAATATCAGATCGGAGGGGGTCCGACACCCAGCACCCCCTCCGATCAGCTATTTGAAGAGAAGGTGTGCGCGGTGTCAGCGCTGCCTCCTCTTCACTTGTTTACCTTCTAGCCGTTGCATCTGCAGTGGTGAGCAGGTGTAATTACACCTAACCGTCCCATTCATTTCAATAGGAAGGCTTGGGTGTAATTACACCTGCTCACCACTGCAGATGCAACGGCTAGAAGGTAAACGATGAAGAGGAGGCAGCGCTGACACCGTGCACGCCTTCTCTTCAAACAGCTGATCGGAGGGGGTTGCTGGGTGTCGGACCCCCTTCCGATCTGATATTGATGACCTATCCTGAGGATAGGTCATCAATAAATATAACTTGGACAACCCCTTTAAGTAAATAATAAAAAAAAGTATACATATTAGGTATCGCCGCATCCGTAAGAACCTGCTGTATAAAAATATCACATGACCTAACCCCTCAGGTGAATACAATAAAAACATTAAATGAAATACCATTAGAGGAGGAATACAGGGCACCAGCGTGTATCGATACTCGCTACGCTCCACTTGTAGAAGAAGCAAAGGCATCTATAGCCGTGGTGTAGTTGAAGTGCAACAGTCCAAGATGTGTATTCATTCCCCACGGCAGTGGATCAGTTGTGGAAGGGGCAATGTTGCAACTATCCCACCAATGAAAGGTGACAATGCTTATGGCAAGCACTGCACTCAGTGGTAGTGTAATACTCCACCATGAAGGGTGACAATGCAGTAATGCATCTAGCAGGAACTGAATCCAAGTAGAGAGAATACGCCTCTTACAGAAAGGGCAAGGCATAAGGAGTGTCCCGTATCAATACCCCACCTCTGTAAGGGGATAAAACATACAGTAAACACTGAACCAGGGATAATGCCATAGCACCACCCACGGAAGAAGGCTAATGCCTACTGCCGGCACTGAAACAGTTGCGGTTAGACCCCAATAGAGGGAGGTAATATCCAAGGGAGTACTGCATCCAGTAGTAGTGCAAATACTCTGCCTAAGGAAGGGGGTAATGCATACGACAAGTACTGTTGTCTACCTCGGACGCCATCTTGGAAGATCGCACCGGATCACGGCAGAGACCGAAACACTGATTCTCCCCCCCTCCCCACGGAGGGGGGTGCATCTGCGAGTGACCCTAGGGAGAAAGGGTGGGGGTGTGGAGGAGACCAAGGAGGAAATATATCATGCTCTGGCTTGCTGTGTACAGTCTCACCTCTCAGAATCTTGCCCATGGCAGACACAGGCTCGCTGGTGGGAGTTATCATCCAACCTACCCAGGGGTGGAATGGGAACTTCGAATCTAGAGGTTCACTCACCGGATTGCGCAGGCGGTGCTTTATCAACCAAACAACCCCGGAGGGTGATTGGGAAGGTCCAGAGGTCCACCATTGGATTGCGCAGGCAGCATTTAATCAACCAAACGACCCCGGAGGGTGATTAGGAAGGTCCGGATGCACACAAGTGGATTGCGCTGGTGGTGCTTATCAGCCAAACGACCCCGGAGGGTGGTTGGGTAGGTCCGGATGTACACAATTGGATTGCGCAGGCAGTGCTTGGCAACCAAACGGCCCCAGAGGGTGAATGGAAAGATAGAGAGATTTACCATTGGATTGCACAGGCATCACTTTATTACCAAACCGACCCCAGAGGGTGAATGGAAAACTGAAGGGTCCTCCTTTGACCGTGATAGGACCCTGGCCAGTCTGACACAGACAGGGGTGTCCTGCATTGATGAGGACTGAGGGGGGGGGACCCAAATGTACTTTATTTTTTAATTTAAAGCTGGGATGCCCACCTCAATTGCAAGAGGCTTGCGCACACATGTTGAAAAAAATGGCGTGGGCGGAGTGAAGGCAGAGCCTAATTTCGGCGCCCCGGACCCAGTACCGGCGCTAGCCTCATGGAGCGGCACGCTCCTAGGCGCCCTCATCCAGGGGTGGATTATCGCAGGGAAGCGGAGAAAGGGGAGAACAGAGTTAGTCTGTAAGTACTCCATCTATGCATTCGGATAAAGCGGTGTGCACAGCCACCTGCTGTGTTTAGCAGCGCCAGCGGCGGACATGGCCATTAACCCCCTATGTGCCTGTGTACCTTCGGCACAGAGGGGTAGGGAAAAGGCTGTTAAAACTGAGATAGTGAAACTGGCTTGGTACATAAAGCCTGTGTCTGGCCAAGGAGTGATAAGGGAGAGAGCTGGCAATGAAGCCCATCTGCTTTGTCAAATAGGAAGGATAGGGGATGGGGGGGGGAAGGGGGTTAACATACTAGCCTAGTCCCGTGTACTCACCTAATCTTCTTCCTCTTCACTTCACCCTCCCTAAGTGGGCCCATAAGGTACCTTTTCCAGCAGGGTCACCTCCTCAGCAGCTGGCACTGGAGTGGCAGGAGACTGGTATGACGGGAGGGTCTTCTCTTTGGCGGACCTAGGTGACCCCTTGGCTGGCGGGATGCAGGGGAGCGAGGCTGCCCTGGTCCACCTTGTCTTCTGTGGGGGAGGCAGCAGTGCGGATGACCGGCACTGGCGCAACTAGACCCCGGGAGAACAGGGAGGTGAGGCGACCACTGTTGTCCCATCTGAAAAAGAAGGAAGAAAATCAAAAAATCTTCAGGAGATCCCTGCAGAGCAGGGAGGTCTTGCCTCCTATTGACATTAGAAAAAAACTGAAGCTCTCTCTCCAGGCTGGAGGGGGTATAGCTGCCAGGGGAGGAGTTAACGGCTTTATCTAGTGTCAATGCCTCCTAGAGGACATAGCTATACCACGGTCTCTGTGTCCCCCAATGAATATGTGCGATAAAGTGGGTTTTGGAAATTTTCTGAAAATTTTCAAGATTTGCTTCTAAGCATTTTAATGTCCCAAATAAAGAAATTGTTATTTACAAAATGATCCAAACATGAAGTAGACATATGGGAAATGCAAAGTAATACATATTTTAGGAGGTATCACTATCTGTTTTAAAAGCAGAGAAATAGAAATTTTAAGAAATTGCACATTTTTTATTTTTTTTCTAAATAAAAATGAAATATTTTGACTCAAATTTACCACTGTCATGAAGTACAATATGTGACGAGAAAACGGTCTCAGAATGGTTCGGATAAGTAAAAGCATTTTTAAGTTATTACCACATAAAGTGACTATGTCAGATTTGCAAAAAATGGCCTGGTCCGTAAGGTAAAAAAATGGCAGGGTCCTTGAGGGGTTAAGCCCCTTTTAGATAAATGTTTACAAACCCATCCGTGCTCCTGCTACAGATGAGATTTAAAAAGGATCGCCCCATGGATGGAGTCTGTATGTGGCACGTTTTTAATTTTATTGAATAAGTTTTGCTAGAAAAATAGAAGCTGCTTAGATTTTTTGCCTGTGTGAACCAATGGTTTGTGCAGAAAATCACCAATGTGAACCCATTCAAATGTTCAGTCCTTGTGCTATCCATTCTAAATTCGGACCGCACCCAGACTGAACAGTCGCATGTGAACACGGCATTACACTTTATTTCAGGGCTCTCCTACTAAAGCACCAACAGTCTTTACCTCTCAAAAGCATATGTATGTAACAGTACGTCCTGATTGCATGTCAGTTATGTCCGAAATAACACCCCACACTGTGACATAAGAAAGTCGGGGACAGAGGAGACGCTGGAGAAGCCGGCAAGAGACCTATCAGACTGGCTCCATACTAGCCATCACTCCTGACTGGTTAGTCTGTAAAGAGCATACTTTGCTTAAAAATGTAGGCTTAGAGGGGTTGTTCCACGACAAAAATATTCTGCAGTTTTCAAACGAGCACCTGAATCTGAATACTTTTTTCGTAATTGCATGTAATTAAAAATTTTGCATAGCCTCTGAGTTAATTATAGAACCAAACAGTTGATAGAAAAAGTATGTGAACCCTTTGGAATGATATGGATTTCTGCACAAATTGGTCATAAAATATGATCTGATATTCATCTAAGTACAACAATAGACAATCACAGTCTGCTTAAACTAATAACACACAAAGAATTAAATGTTACCATGTTTTTATTGAACACACCATGTAAACATTCACAGTGCAGGTGGAAAAAGTATGTGAACCCCTAGACTAATGACATCTCCAAGAGCTAATTATAGTGAGGTGTCAGCCAACTGGAGTCCAATCAATGAGATGAGATTGGAGGTGTTGGTTACAGCTGCCCTGCCCTATAAAAACACACACAAGTTTTGGGTTTGCTTTTCACAAGAAGCATTGCCTAATGTGAATGATGCCTCGCACAAAAGAGCTCTCAGAAGACCTACGATTAAGAATTGTTGACTTGCATAAAGCTGGAAATGGTTATATAAGTATCTCCAAAAGCCTTGCTGTTCATCAGTCTACAGTAAGACAAATTGTCTATAAGTGGAGAAAGTTTAGAACTGCTGCTACTCTCCCTAGGAGTGGCCGTCCTGTAAAGATGACTGCAAGAGCACAGCGCAGACTGCTCAAGGAGGTGAAGAAGAATCCTAGAGTGTCAGCTAAAGACTTACAAAAGTCTCTGGCATATGCTAACATCCCTGTTAGCGAATCTACGATACGTAAAACACTAAACAAGAATGGATTTCATGGGAGGATACCACAGAGGAAGCCACTGCTGTCCAAAAAAAACATTGCTGCACGTGTACAGTTTGCACAAGAGCACCTGGATGTTCCACAGCAGTACTGGCAAAATATTCTGTGGACAGATGAAACCAAAGTTGAGTTGTTTGGAAGAAACACACAACACTATGTGTGGAGAAAAAGAGGCACAGCACATCAACATCAAAACCTCATCCCAACTGTGAAGTATGGTGGTGGGGGCATCATGGTTTGGGGCTGCTTTGCTGCGTCAGGGCCTGGACGGATTGCTATCATCGAAGGAAAAATGAATTCCCAAGTTTATCAAGACATTTTGCAGGAGAACTTAAGGCCATCTGTCCAGCAGCTGAAGCTCAACAGAAGATGGGTGTTGCAACAGGACAACGACCCAAAGCATAGAAGTAAATCAACAACAGAATGGCTTAAACAGAAGAAAATACGCTTTCTGGAGTGGCCAAGTCAGAGTTCTGACCTTAACCTGATTGAGATGCTGTGGCATGACCTCAAGAAAGCGATTCGCACCAGACAGTCCAAGAATATTGCTGAACTGAAACAGTTCTGTAAAGAGGAATGGTCAAGAATTACTCCTGACCGTTGTGCACGTCTGATCTGCAACTACAGGAAACGTTTGGTTGAAGTTATTGCTGTTATTAAATCGGTTCAACCAGTTATTAAATCCAAGGGTTCACATACTTTTTCTACCTGCACTGGGAATGTTTACATGGTGTGTGCAATAAAACATGGTAACATTTAATTCTTTGTGTGTTATTAGTTTAAGCAGACTGTGATTGTCTATTGTTGTGACTTAGATGATGATCAGATCACATTTTATGACCAATTTGTGCAAAAATCCATATCATTCCAAAGGGTTCACATACTTTTTCTTGCAACTGTAACCATAGATTTAGTAAAAAAAAATGGTGGTACTACCTGGTTGGGATTAAATCGTGTTGTACTCCTGGATAAGTGGGGCTGTATACAAACAATTTGGTGGTGCTCTGTAGAGATGAGTGAAGCAACTTCAGATGCCACATCCCAAGTCGCTTCAATAAAAAATTGGTTATAATACTGTATGGAGATTCGTCTCCATACGGTATTAGAATGTATGGGCTCCGATGAGCCAAAGTCAGTTATTCACAAAGTTGTCTTTGTTGAATAACTTTGGTAATAGATTCTTTTTTTACAGTGAAAAGTTTAAAGTGGTTTTTCACTGTAATAATCAATTACCGAAGTTATTCAACGAAGTCTCGTGCGACTTTGTGAATAACTTGCTTTGGCTCATTGGAGCCCATACATTGTAATACTGTATGGAGACGAATCTCCATACAGTATTATAACACATTTTTTAGCGAAGCGGCTTTGGATGCAGCATCCGAAGCTAGCTTCGCTCATCTCTAGTGCTCAGCATAAAGGCATATAGTCTGTGTCTCCAAGGATGGAGGAATCGACTGCAGCACTCACCACTGTAAAAACTTCCACTTCTTTATTGATCTATTAAAATCAGACACATGGCGATGTAAGAGATGGGGTACAATCAATAACAGTTTCTCAACTACACGCTTCTACAGGCCAATAAACTCAGGATTCTTAAACTACACCCTCCTCTCTGATGTCAATCATTAATTAAAGCAACACAAGTGTGAAAATGTATCGCTATAGAAAAACACTTAGATCGTTTTTGGCATTTAACCCCCATGCTCCCTAGAGCATTGGAATAAATAATCCAACCAGATTCGGCTTCTCTTTGAATCAGCAACTTATGGCAATCACCTCCTCGACGCCAAGTCTGAACACTCTCTATCCCTGCAAACCGTAATACTGCAGGGTTACTCCCATGTGCTCAATCAGGAGGGGTGAACCTTTCCGTGTCCTGTGTAAATTCAAATGCTCCCTTATGCGCTTAAACACCTAATTGTAAAAGCAACCACGTGGGCAGTTTATTATGTATACAACAAACTGGGGCCACAATTACTAAACGGTCACAACTTATGCCGTACACCTCCAATGTTTAAGTTGTTTGTACATAAATAAGGCTACTTTCACATTAGCGTTTTTTGCGGATCCGTCATGGATCTGAAAAAAAAAGCTTCCGTTACCATAATATAACCGTATGCATCTGTTATGAACGGGTCTGGTTGGATTATGTCTTCTATAGCCATGAAGGATCCGTCATGAACACCATTCAAAGTCAATGGGGGACGGATCCATTTTCTATTGTGTCAGAGAAAACTGATCCGTCCCCATTGACTTACATTGTGTGTCAGGACAGGTTCTGTTTTGCTCTGCACTTGCAGTGTTTTTCTGTCCTCCATGGGAGAGCAACCAAACGGAACAGAATGCATTTTGGTGCAATCTGTTTAATTCAGTTCAGTTTTGTCCCCATTGACAATGAATGGGGACAAAACTGAAGTATTTTCTTTCGCTATTGAGAGCCTATGTCAGATCTCAATAGCTGAATTGAAAACGCTAATGTGAAAGTAGCCTTAAAAGGGCAGAACAATTTCCGCAGCTATAATTTCTTTTAGTAATTGTAGATGAAAGCAAATCTTTTTTTTACTTTCCTCATGGCTGCCCCTCACTAAGGTGTCTCTTAAAGGGAAACTGTCACCTCCAAAAACCATCCCAAGCGCCAGCAGTACCTGACAGTAGCCAGCAGCGTGTTTCCGACGATAATTTTCTTCCTGAAGGCCAATGCGACTAAAGCTCAGAAAATGTTCTTTTATTCCCTGCCAGCGCGCTTCTGTGGTCATGCTTGAAGTCAAGGGGGCAGCGGCCTCCTTGCTTCAAGATAACCACGCCCCCTTCGTTGTGACTGACAGCGCTTATGCAGAGAGTTCGGTAAAGCCAGCCGAACTACCAATCCACCGCATGTAAAGAGCTGACAGTGGGAGCGAACTCCCTCTGTCTCCCATCGGCACCCCGCAAATACGATTGTGGTGTGCCGATGTGTGTGTGTGTGTGTGTGAACGCTGGCTTGGGTCTCATGTAGGCCCCAGACCAGCCTCGAGTAATTTCCAGCAGGCTGCGTCTTACAGAATTGCTCATTTATTCTTAGTTGCCACCCAAAAAAAGTTAACAAGCGATCAAAAAGCATAATTTACTCCAAAATGATACCAATGAAAAATACAAGTCGTTCTGCAAAATCAAGCCCTTACACAACTCCATAAAAAGAAAAAAGTTATGGGTCTTGGGAAGCGGCAATGCATAAACAAACATTTTTTTTTTCCTTTAAAAAAAAAAAAAGGGGGGGGGGGTTTATTGCAAAAAAAAAAAAAAAAAAAGTAAAACGTTAAAAAAAAATAAAAAATTATTTGGCCTGTCATTGGCTCCCAGAATTTTCACGAAGGTAGTGGCAGAGATAACCAGTCATCTCCATCTTCAGGGCATTCTTATTGTCCCGTACTTAGATGAATTTGTAATAGCAGCAGAATCAGAAAATCGGCCTCTAGTACATCTAAACCTTGTTCAAAAGACCTTCACAGACCTGGGATGGATCATAAATATCAGAAAATCCAACCTCGTTCCGGCTCAGCAAAGAGTCTTTTTAGGTGTTCTTCTCGACTCTCGTTTACTAGTGTCCTTCCTCCCAGAAGAGAAGCAGTTGTCCCTTCAACTGAAGGTAAATCAGTTTTGCAGTCTAAGATCTTCTACTATCAGAAACGTCATGACAATCCTGGGAATTCTGACATCTTCAATCCCTGCTGTCAGATGGGCACAAAGCCACGCCAGAATTCTGCAGGCCTTTCTTCTGGCATCTTCAGATGGCAACAGAAACTCGCTGGACAAGAAGATTTCCATTCCAGCATATGTAAAACGCTCCCTGGCTTGGTGGAAAATAAAAATAAATCTGCAGAGAGGTGTCTTCTAGCGTCAAGAGAATCTTCTAGTGGTGGCTACAGATGCCAGCTGGGGAGGCCATACAGGGGACCTTATGGTTCAGGGAGTCTGGGACGATTCCATGTTAAGTGCGTCATCAAACCTAAGAGAGCTCAGAGCCGTTTACAAAGTTTTTCTAGCCCTACGCTCATAAACCTCTCGATCATATCAAAGTTCTGTCAGACAATACGACCACAGTTGCTTACTTAAACAGACAAGGAGGTACCCGAAGCAGATCTCTGGCAGCAACATCGAGAGATTTTTTATTTTTTTTTGCAGAGAAACACCTATCCTTCCTAACGGCTGTGCATCTAAAAGGAAGCAGCAATATGATGGCCGACTTCCTCAGCCGTCAAACTCTGAAAGAGGGAGAATGAACTCTACATATCAACATTTTTCTTCAGATTACCAAGAAGTGGGGTGTTCCTGTTCTGGATTTATTCGGAGATCGGATAACAGAAGAGTAAAGAGGTTTTGTTCCCTGTCCCCCCTGGACGGTCCAGAGATAGTGTCCACTATCTTGCCCTTGGCCAAAGGGTCTGTTATATGCATTCCACCCCATTCAGCCTCATTCCGAAAACCCTGATGAAGAAGGCGCACAGGTCATCATGATTGCTCCCTGTTGGCCCAGGACCTGGTTTCCCCTCTTACTCAGACTATCGCAAGGAATACCTTTTGACTCTTCCAGTGTTTCCAGCCCCTCTTCAACAAGGGGCCAGTACACCATCCGGGGGTCTCTCGGTTAAATTTGACGGCATGGAGATTGAACCCAAAAAAAATCTGAAGAAGAAAGGTCTCTGACCCTGTAATCTCCACCTTGCTAAAGAGTAGAAAGATCATAACCTCCAAGATCTTTCTCAGAACGTGGAAGGATTCCCCCAGATTACACTCTACCATCCTACCTTGGGACTTGAACTTAGACCTTACAGTACTGGACTCCCCGTTTTGAGCCTATTGAAGACATTTCTCTTCAACTAGTGACCTTAAAGACCACCTTCCTTCTGGCCATAACAATGGCAAGAAGAGTGGGTGAAATACAGGCCTTCTCTTGCTGTCTTCCTTATCTCAGGATCCTAGACGACAGGGTAATTTTAAGGCATTGTCCATCCTTTCCCCCGAAGGTGGTATCCAGCTTTCACTGTAATCAGGAGATTGTCTTACCATCGTTCTGCCATCACCTTCGACAGATCTAGAAAAGCGCTTTCATAACCTGGATGTGAGACGTTGTGTGCTTGCCTACTTAAAGATCTGGGGAGAGGATAGAAAATCGGACCACCTCCTCCTTCAGTTTCAGGGGCCTAACAAAGGTCAGGCAGCCAGTAAAGCCACCATTGCAAGATTGATAAAGCAGACAATTTCTCTTTGTTATACTCAGAAGAACCTAGATCCTCCGAAGGGGCTCAAGGCCCATTAAACACTGGCTGTATCGACCTCTTGGGCAAAAAATGCGGCCATCTCTAAACAAATCTGTAGCAGCTGTGTAGGTGACTCCAATGACCTTTTCAACTATTATAAATTAAATGTCATGCATAATCTGGAATTATCTTTTGGCCGCAGAATTCTTTCTGCCGTGATCCCACCGTAAGTTAAACGCCTCCGTTATTCCTTTTGTCAGTGCTGTTGGGGAGGCGCTGGGGAAAAGGGTTAATTACTCTTACCGGTAATTGGATTTTCCAATAGCCTCCCCACTGGGGGTTTTCCCTCCCTTAATTATGTTTTTTTCCTTTAATTTCTAATGTCATGTTCAATCTTGTATTCCAGTTGGATTAATATAATTTTGTTCTTGCATTACTACCATGTACTTTGTTATTTACTGATTAGGTAAGGGGAGGAGGCCCTTTTAAAATTTGATTCCATGTTTCCTGTCCTGGGGGCGAGGAGCACCCTCCTGTCCGTTGGGGAGGCTATTGGAAAATCCAATTACCGGTAAGAGTAATTAACCCTTTTCCCATCTCCCTCCCAGAAAGAGTTAATAAAAGTTAATCAGAAAGTTGTGTACCCCAAAATGGCGCCATTAAAAACTACAAGCCCTCATACAGCTATATAGACGGAAAAACAAAAAAGTTATAGCTCTTTGAATGCGACAATGAAAAAAGGAAATACAGTGTTATACAGTATGCTAGTCACTACACATGGGATGGTTGGTTCCCTTCTCCTGGCCATTACCTAGGACCCTCTTCTCCCCCAGGGGTTGGCTGTTTTTTTTCTGGCATAGGGTGTTTCTCTTTTCCCACCTGCCTTGCAGTGGAAGGAGGCTTACTCCCTTCCCATGGTGAGTCGTTGCTAGTCTTTCTCTAAACCAGGCATGTCCAAACTGCGGCCCTCCAGCTGTTGCAAAACTACAACTCCCAGCATGCCTGGATAGCTTACAGCTATTAGGGCATGCTGGGAGTTGTAGTTTTGCAACAGCTGGAGGGCCGCATATTGGACATGCCTGCTCTAAACCGTTCAGCCTCCAGTGCTTCCTTGTTTCCTCTCTACCCTGGCCTTCACATGGTGTTTGCCACGGACAGGTCATGTTTTTGGTCTGAGACAATTTAGATTTTTTTTTTCTTGCCGGGTCCTCTTACTGGTCGGGTTCCTTTGCTTCCAGGCCTTATGGAATCGCCTTCCTTTTGCCGAGAGGTGGTCCACAGGGTCTTCCTTTAGCTTGTCTCCAGGAAGTTTGTTCCTTGGTTGAGGACTGCTCCTGTCCTTTTTCCTAGGCATTTTCTCTCTTGCCAGGTTCCCTTATAGTCTAATTTTTCTTGTTGGGTCTGTCCTCTTATAGATCCTCCTCCTGGAGCATCCTTCTATATGCAGAGAGGTTGTGCTGCTCTCCTGTTTCTTCAGGGGGAGCCCTGGTTTTTTCAGATCCTTCCTCGGGCTCTCTAGTGCGCACTTGTTCAACTCTTGGTTCTTGCGCAGAAAATCTTGCCATGCTTCCTATACTCTAGCTTCTTATTTTTCCCACCTTGGGTGGAGCTGGTTGTTTCCCTTTGTTCCTTTCTTGCATATGGCCTTTTTTTCCCCAGGCACTTGTCCTTGGGATCCTGGCGGTCTCCCATAATTTTCCTGGTCCTGGAGCCTCTCGGCTCACTTCCTTAGTTTTTCTATCTACCATTTCATGCTATGGCCTCTCCTGGTCCTTCTGCACCTGTGCGCCCAACTTTTTGCATGAGATTTCCTTCCCACCCTTGGGGACTGCTTTGGGACATCCCATGGTGCTGTGTCCCCCAATGACATTAAGGAGAAAATTAGATTTTTGTACTTACTATGTAAAATCCCTTTCTCGTTCAATTTCTCTTTCTGTCACCAGGCTGCTGTTCTTCTTTCCTTCACCGGTCCAGGACATGTTGGTTATTTGCTTTTGTTTCTCTCTCCTACTGCTATTGGTAGAAACTGATTAGCCTAGTGGAGAGGGTACAGCCCGTCTGGGCAGAGCCAACCTTTTTAATATCTAGTGTCGCCTCCTAGTGGTAGCTGGGCGTATACCCATGGTGCTGTGTCCCAAAATGAATTGAACGAGAAAAGGATTTTACGGTAAGTACAAAAATCCAATTATTATTACACTCCAGAAATACATCCAGGCCCCTCTTGAACTCTTTTTGTGAACTCGCCATCCCACCTTCTCAGGCAGAGAGTTCCATAGTCTCACTGCTCTTACAGTAAAGAATCCTCTTCTATGTTTGTGTACAAATCTTTCCTCCAGACGCAGAGGATATCCCCTCGTCACAGTCCTGGGTATAATAGATGATGGGAGAGATCTCTGTACTGACCCCTGATATATTTATACATAGTTATTAGATCTCCCCTCAGTTGTCTTTTTTTCTAAACTAAATAACCCTAATGTTGATAATCTTTCAGGATACTGTAGTTGCCCCATTCCAGTTATTACTTTAGTTGCCCTCCTCTGTACTATTTTCAGCTCTGCTATGTCTGCCTTGTTCACAGGAGCCCAGAACTGTACACAGTACTCCATGTGTGTCAATAAAATGTATCTGTATAGCACAACTTGCTGTTTTTTTTTTTTCTCTTATTTCTTTGACATGGTCACTGAGATGGCCGCACATGCTCAGTTTCATCCTTCAGCTGCCTCCTGAGCTATGATAGGGAGAGCGGAGGCACGCCCCTTGAGCTGTCAGCTTGATATAAATCTAGCAGAGCAATGAATGAGATCTCTGGATCCATGTGAGGTACAGGGCTGATCATAGCTTTGTTAGAAAGAGATTGTCATTTACTATATGATGTCTGATTTTCATTTTTTACGTTAATCATGGGCTAATTCTTATAAGCAGATTTTTTATGACAATGAAATTGTGTGTTTTGTTATTTTGCAGACACCCATGGAGCTACTTGATCTTGTTAGTACAAAGTTAAGGAGCTTGCAGAGTGGAGGAGACCCAGATGACTTTTCAGGTATTTAAGCATTTGCTACTTGCAAAACATTTAAGGGATGAAGTTAAAGTATTCCTATCTTGGACATATCGCTAGGATATGCCCCCAACATCTGATAGGTGCAGGTCTCACCTCTGGGACACACACCTATACTTAGAATGGAGCCTGCAAAGTGCTGGAGGGCACAACTGCCCTCCATTCATTTTTATACTGCTGGCTTGGCTATTTCTGTAAGCCCCATAGAAGTGAATTGAGTAGTGGCCACGCGTGCTTCCCATCCATTTCAATGGGACTTCCGAAAATAGCTGAGTATGCCAACATTATGGGATGATCAAAACAAAAGTTCTGCAGGATGTAGGAAGCGCACTACTTTTTTCAGTGGCACAAAGTCTGCATCAGATGACCCAGGTGATAATATTTTGCCTCTAGCTGAACCTCCCCTTAGGGATGTGTGTGATAAGAACCCTTAAGCGTAAAATAAATAAATGGAGCTGGGTTGACTTACCATCCCCCGCTGCCCCTATTACTGAAGATACCATAAAACACATGCCAATTACCCGTACAGCATAATATTAGAATGTATGCTTCTTCAATAGCTTAAAAGCTGCAAACTAATGTCTAACATTGATGGTTTTGGTGCCGGAATTGATCATATTAAATGTAAAGTGTCCGAATTTTCGGTGGCACATAATGACTTGGTGGATGCTAACAATTTACTGGAAGACGAGGTGAAATTGCTAAAATTTAAGGCCGCTGATGCTGAAGATCACTCTAGGCATAATAACATAAACGTATCCAAGCCAAAAGCAACTCCTGATAAAGTCCTAATTAATGTTCTGGTGCGTGGTTAATTTTATTTAGTTAAAGAGAAGATTATGTTTGAGGCCTGAAGACTGGGTTCTATTGTTGCAGACCAGATGCCAGTTTGTTCCATTTATTCAGTTCCTTAGGAATCATAGGGTTATACAGAAGTGGGTGTTCCCCATGGAATTGCTGGTGACCAGGAATGGTGCTACTATGATTCATACGGTGGAAGAAGGCATAATTTTTCTTAAAGGATAACTGTCACACTTAGACCCTAATTTCAATTTTCATATATGTAGTTACTAATAACATGATATTCCAGAATCAGTTACTATTAGACTGACTTACCCCATATTTAATAAGATTCAGCCCTTAGCAACCAGTCTGCATAAAACTGCAATTTCACTATTCAGTTAAGATGGCCGCCACTGCCCTCACCCTGAGGCTAATCCCGCCTGCCCTCACTAGCCAGTAACAATAGCCCCCCAAAAGTGTCAGTAACCAGAGCCCTCCCCCTAAAGGGTTAATCTCCTGCAGCACAAAGGGGTCCTCTTACCACATGTTGCTTTCATTTATACACTGAGCAGACGGCAGATCTCCCTTCCCTGGTCTGCGCTGCTTCAACTCTGCATTCTCCTGCTCTGATGAGTGAGGGAGCGTCTGCCAAGCGCAGGGACAGGGAGAAGTGCACACAGCCCAGGCACTGTCATCAGCTGCTGGGGAGGGCCTGGCTTTAATCATTTACTTACAGTCCCTGGCTGTCAGTAATCTGACCTTGCGCGCTGCCTGCTTCTGCGTCCTCCGTCCTTCAACACATAGACTGATCCGCCTAGCAACCTGATTTTAAGCACAGGTAAAAGTAGGCAGTACAGGGAACAAAACTGTGGAATTAAGGGGTAATTGAATACACAGTGAAAAGTTGAAATAGGGCCACCAAGGAGATATTAATCACCACAATCCAATACTCCCAAAAAAAAAAAAGATTAAAGTTATACTTTAAGAAGTGCAAATCTATTGGATTTGTCATGACCTTCCTCTTCATGCGTCTTTGCCAAAGCAGATTTCTGAGGAATGGCTTACTGTTGTCTCTCCGGGGGGATTGAAGATCAGTGATGGTAAGTTCGCAGTGTTCGCCAGCGAACACATGTGGGCTACCATCTTGACTCGCCCGTCCGGCGATGCACAGGTAAGCCCTTGCCTGTGACGGGAGCTGGTCTGAAATCAAATGCGGTCACCGGGAGCAGGCAGTTCCGAGAACAGCCGCCCAGGGACCTTCATTGGGCTGTTCTCGGAACTGCCTGCTCCCGGTGACCGCATTTGATTTCAGACCGGCTCGCGGCACAGGTAAGGGCTTACCTGTGCATCGCCGGACGGGCGAGTCAAGATGGCAGCCCGCATGTGTTCGCTGGCGAACACTGCGAACTGACCATCACTGTTGAAGATGTTCATCTCTTTGTATAAACTCTGACCACCAGGAAAAACTCCATTCTGGTTTGTGAAATTTCGATGTCCACTTGGTTTTACTCTCTTGGGTGTACCTACAAGGCCTATATGTGGGGCCTTCTTATTTAGTTATAAATAAGAGAAGAGATACAGGATACTTAAAAGGAAATATAATTCCTGGAGACCTTCCTTCCTTTCTTTACCTACTATTAGGCTACCTTCACATCTCCAGTGAATGTGTCCAGCAGGCTGCTCTAGCAGAGAACAACCTGGTGGGGTTTACTGGATCTGGTATTGCTCAATTCAACAGATCCCCGCTGGATTTCTACTGACTATTATGGGATCTGGCAGTGATCTGGCCACTTTTTGGCGGGTTTCAGATGGACAAATGCGACTGCATGCAGCCGTTTTTGGTCCAGCCAACTTCTGGCATTTGTGCTGGAGCAGGCAGCCGGATCTGATTGACAGAGATGTGAATGAAGCCAAAAAAAGTCCAAAATATGTTATCCATGTGCTGTATCCGCATCTGTATGTACCTTCCGAAAATTATAGAATATTCTCTATTCTTGTCTGCACTGCGGATCAGCATAGCCATTTCTATTAATGGAACAGAGAGAAAATGCGGAAAGTGTCTGTATTTTGCGGGACAAAATACGGATACAGGCGTATGCATGAGGCCTTTAGATATTCTCTTACAGGTGTTTTGAATAGGGCAGTGGTGGGCATTTCTTTTCCCCGAGGATATATTAGCAGCTACTATTGTCACAATTCCTAGGCCAAGGAAGAACACCACCATACCAGATAACTTCTGTCATATAGTTACTGAATACCGCTATAAAAGTGTATTCTAAAATCATTTGTAATCTTTTTTTTTTTTTTTACTTTGTCCCTGAAATAATTGACACTGATGAAGTTGGGTTTGTGGCACTTTATTAATCTGATCTGAGACAGTGAAGCACACCCGAACATTTTCTTTGCTCCAGGCTTTGACAGTAGCAAAGAAAAAGTGTTTGAAAGAGTACAGTGGTCCCTTCTTATGTGGAGAAGCTTTATGAAATCCACTATATTAGTGCTGTATTCTTACTCCTCAGCTACAGTTATGGCATCTGGGTTTTGTCTGATTCCTTAGAGATCAGCAATGACCGCAGTAAAGGTTGTCCCCATAAGCTGTTAGCTTGTGTTTGGAAGGGCTCACGTCGTTCGTGCGAGCGCTGTCTCTGCACGCCATCTCCCTTGTAGCATAGGTGCAAAGTAACTACATCTGCTTGTCCCATTCACGTGCTTGGGATGAGCAGTAGTAATTTCACTGCCTCACTGCTACAAGGCAGATGGCGTGCAGCTCAATTTTGAAGAGGAAGCAGCGTTTGCACAAATACCGCGACTCCTTCAAACAACTGATCGGTGGGGAGCCAGGAGTTGCTCCGGTCTGATATTGATGAGTTATCCTGCACCACCCATTTAATTTTTTTAATATATTTTATTAGGAAATATGTAATAAAATATAAAAACTGCCCCGTAGCAACAATCTGAGCGTTGCAAAGGAGAATTCACCTTTAGTGATCTGTTAAATGCTGAATGTGGCTTACTGTAAGATGCAGAGGCTGGCTTCCCTTCTGTTAGAGCTATAAATTCCCTTTCCCAGTAGGACATAAAAATATTAGCAAAACTGGGGGTGAATTTTGCCCTCATCGCCCTCAACTAACTGTAAATAAAATACATAGTTGTGTAAGTGACAAAAATCAATACATTTCAGAATGAACTTTCACTGTACCTCACTAACAGAGGAATCTTGTGACATATAACAATCTACAGGTGAAACTCGAAAAATGAGAATATCGTGCAAAGTTCATGTATTTCAGTAATGCAACTTAAAAGGTGAAACTAACATATGAGAGAGACTCATTACATGCACAGCGAGATATTTCAAGCCTTTATTTGGTATAATTTGGATGATTATGGCTTATAGCTTATGAAACCCCAAAGTCACAATCTCAGGTCCCCTTTGCTCAGGGGGTATGGATTATTAGCTGACTAGTGTGTGACACTTTGAGCCTAGAATATTGAAGCTTTTCACAAAACTCTAATTTTAAGCTGCATTACTGAAATAAACGAACTTTTGCACAATATTCAAATTTTTCGAGTTTCACCTGTAATTGTGTATAGCAAGGCTACATCCCATGTATCTAAAAACATATTAGTGACCTCAGAAAATCTCCTAAGCACCTCAGTCTTGTCCCCCCAATGTCCTTCAAATAAGATGGTGCCTATTTTTACATATTTTTGTTAAAAAAATAAATAAAAAGTATGTTTTCTGTTAGCCAACTGGTCAATGAGAAGATCCCCGAAACAACAATGGCAAATAATATATATATATAACTGGTATGATCAGAAACTTTACATTAAGATATTCCTACTCTTTTGGTTCAATATATAAAGTTTTAAGCCTTCTCTCAATAAACATTCCAACTTCTTAAACTGTACTGTGGGGTCAAACTTCAAAACACTATAGGTAGTGCATGTCGATCTAGGAGAACACCCCCCACCATATCTGCGGGTTTAATAACCAACTGACTGTTTAAAAGGGGTTCTACAGTTCTTTTAAACTGATGAACTATCCTCTGGCTGATCATCAGCCTCTGATCGATGCAGGTCTGACACCCGGGACCCCCGCTGATCAGCTGTTTGAGAAGGCAGCGGCGCTGGCAGTAGCGCCGTGGCCTTCTCGCTGTTTACTGCAGGCCCAGTGACGTTACGACTAGTATCACTGGCCTGGGCGCGGCTAGACGTCATTCAAGTGAAGAGAGCTTAGCCGCACCCAGGCAAGTGATACTAGTCGTGACGTCAGTGGGCCGGCAGTAAACAGTGAGAAGGCCGCGGTGCTTCTGTAGTGCTGCTGCCTTCTCAAACAGCTGGTCGGCAAGGGTCCCGGGTGTCAGACCCCTGCCGATCAGATGCTGATGATCTATCCAGAGAATAGATCATCAGTTTAAACAAAGTGCAGAACCCCTTTTAAAGCTTGACTTTTTCACTTTTATGAGGTGTTATCTAATATACAGGTACAGGTGCTTATGGAGTGATTGTGGTTTTATTTTTTTTCGGAACAATAGGTATACTTTAAATATAGTTTAACTGTATGGATATCCTTAAAATGTCTGTCTCCATGTTTTCATGTGACAGGCTTTACATTTTGCCAACGGTTAACCATCAAAGAATATGAAGCACAGAGGTATAATTGCACAAGAAGTGAAATACAGCGGTTAATAAAGCTGGTGGACTTGAGTTCTATTCCTGAAAAGAAAAAGAAGAAATTAATGAAAGATGTCCAGAAGTATCACCCTTCGACCTTCAGCGACTAAGTATCCTCATGTGTTCTGCTTTGATCAAATGGTCTTTTGCACTATCGGCAGGTGGGAATGTGCCCACTCCTGTGGTTAGGGTTCCTCAGACTGCATAAACGGAATGTGGATGTGACGTATTCAGAAGTGTTTGCCATGTTTCTGATATGCATCTTTCTTCTGAATTATTGCAATACATGATCAATACCTTTTCCTGTGGGCACTTCCCCAGTCATTACTATTATTTTCAGATTTCAATTTGCACCAGAACTAGATTGGAAATTGCATTGATTAGAACATATTAAGCTCTTTAGTACAGACTGACCAAATGTTTTTGAATAGCAAGAACGGTGTTCTGATTTTGGGATTTTTTTTTTTTTTGGGGGGGGTTGTATTTTTACTTTGTACTATGTGAAACTACTGATTCTTAAAGGGAACTCATCACTTTTATACAGTGTAGGAGCAGACTTTGGATCCTTGAAGATGGACCAATGCAAGGCCATAATGATCATAACGTTGATCAGCAGTCGAATAAAGAGCCTTTACTCCAATCAGTGGAAGCTGCATTGGATTACATTATGTTGGCAGAAGATCCCGTTTACATAGGGAGGTGTACTGCCAATGAGCGCGCACAGGGGCATAGCTAAAGGCTCAGTTTTGTGGTATGGGCAGGGAATCACATAGCCTTCGTGCTGCCTGAGGCAAAAATTGAAACTGCACCCCACCCCCAGCCAGAGGTGTAACTTGACCTGCATGCACTTTCTATATTACCAGTGTCGTCCTATGAGGCACAAGGGTCTTTGGGCCCAGTAGCAACTGCTGCCTCTGCACCCCCTACGCCCCTGAGCGCGCATATCTATGCCTACACAAAAGGTCTAGTCAGTGGACAAGCTTTTGCTGGTTTGTCATCTGATGGCTGCCTGTTTACATTGGGCATACAAGAACCAGTATGAACTTTCGTCTGCCTGATTATTGGCCTTTGTAGAGCATAGCTTATCAATTCACAAAAAAGAGACATCACTGAGTACTTTCACCTTATTAGTGTCAGCAGTTATTGGGCTGATGTGTTAAGGCTACAAGCTGACTGTACATTTTCAATAAGGGCTGTATATGATATTTAATATATTAAATGTGAAATACTGGAGGTTATATATTTCATTAAAGGAGTTGTATGCTTTAGAAAATATATTTTTGTTAGTTATCTTCATTGATAAGCTGATCAGAGGATCTCCCATGCTTTGGACCACCACCAGTCAGTTGTAATCTGGGGGGAAACCTGGCAATTTCCCTGCAGGGCACCCACAGTTGCCATTGTAATGCACTAACAAGTTGGGTCCTCCAAAATAAGACTTTCTTTGTAGCCCTTCACCTCTCTGGATAAAATATGTGGGTTCTGAGTGTGGGACCCCAGTCTTTTGGGTCAGAATTTTTTAATATTGAATTTGAAAATGCTTTTTTCGAAACCATACACTCCCTTTAAGGTATGTATACCTCCATGCATAATCTAGTGTATATTATAAATGCAGAAAAATAATAGAACAATATGGCTTCCCCTCCCCCAACACCTGTGCTTGGGCCCCACCTTTTTAATGCACCTCCGCTCTATTGAAGTCAATGGGGTTCAGCTGAATTAGCACAGGTGTGGCACTGTTTTTGGAAGAAAGCAGCCACGTTTTTCTAATCGCAGAAAGTCCTTTTTGCATTTACACAATGATGCTAATTATAACTTGAAGACTGATATTTAAAGGGGTATACCCATTTTAGACCTTTATGGTATATCCTGTGGAAATAACCCTTTAACAAAACAGATGGGGGTTGTATAGCAAGATAATTTCTCTGCATTTATCATGTATTCATAGATGTAATGACACTTTAACCATAAACACTAATTTATTCTAGCTGTAGTCTAGAAAAATCTATGTCAATGTATTATTCTAATGTAGCAATTAATTTCCATGGGATAAGTGCAATTAATTTTATGTGTGTAGGAGCTTAACTGTGAAAAATACTTTTGCTTCTTATTTTATGACAGATTATGGAGAGGTGTTGTGCATTCCTAATTTTCCTTCTTTTGTTTAGCAGAACATAATTAGATACTTGATTAGTCAGGAGAGGACATATGAACTCCATGGTGGGGGTGTTCTCTCCTCTATCAGCCACAGCAGAAAGCTAACAAGTGGTGGCTATTGCTCTGGTGGATCATGTCTGGCAATGTACTATCAGAAATTTCCTCTTGCGAAATTACCTGATCTTCTTGCCAGGGGGTCTCAGGAGCCAAGATCACCCCTTTAAGTCTGGATAACACTAGCAATGAAAACCATGCTGCTTTTCTGTTTGCTTCGAATTTCTTGTAAACAAGAAGCAGTTGTTCACAGTCATTTAAGTCCCAATGAGAGCGCTGTAGAATTTCCTAGAAATAGGTTAATCTATCCATTAAACACAAAAGAGTAGAATCCAGTCGCACTGCTCTCCAAAAGAGTGGTCAGAAATACTCACTTTTAAAAGGGTTCTCTAGGAATTATATAAAATGGCCGCAAGCAACCTTTCCTAAACGGAGTAGGATTGGTTACCAACACAGCGTTGCCTAGGGAGTGAGGCCTCACTACACACTGAACTGCTGTACTAGATGGTAATGATGTAATCCTACCTATGATATGCCATCATGGCTGAGCAGCCTGACAGAAAAAAACTCACCAATATGTAGTATATGCAAGTGCCTTAGCATAACTAGCTCTGCAAGTGGAGGCAACCAGTCCTGTTCACATTCTAGGACAGGTTGCTGGCTGCCATTTTATATCGTTCCCAGAAAACCCTTTAATCTAATATTTGCTAGATCATAGTAAACATGCATCAATTCTTCACTGCCATATATCAGATCATGCTGTTGCCAGTAGTAATGGTCCAATACCTCCCGCCCACATCTGCATTCCTGTAAAGAAAACTAGGGATACGTGCCTCCAATAGTGACACCATTGCAACAGGGCTGAATCATCCACACAAGGGTCTTTATTGTACTCACAATATGACAAAACTTAAGAGCATATAAAATGTGGCTCATGCCAACAACATTGGCTTCTGGTTGGTCCAGCCCAACTCAAGTTTCACAGTTATGCTTTTTTCGGGGCTTAGTCAGTTCACCTGACACAGGTCTATTACATGTAACAAGAAATGCCAATTCTACTACTGAAAGCAGTCATCCAGCCCCCTTTACACTTAGCACTGGTCATATCTTGACATAGGAAACTGCTTAGTGTGGAGACCAAGAAAGAAGGATGTAGACCTTTTGGGAACTGGGACCACTGCTGACAGCAGGAACTTGGGGGCACTTTTGTTAATACAAACATATTAGTAGGTAGCGTAGTATCTCTTTTGAGTTAAAGCACAAACCAATTTTTTTTTCGAGGTTTAGTTTTTTAGTTCACGTTTCATCACACCGAAAGCAGAGTCTCAGTGTATTCCTATGGTATATAGCTTCAGCCTGTCTCCACTGCCTCCTACCTGTGATAGGTTTCTCCCTGTTGCTCTTTCAAGCTAGATGCAGGGGAGAGTAGTGTGAAGCTGCATCACATGGAATTCATTGTACGGACTCAACTATTATACTGTATCACTGCTTTCCTGCTCTCTTAGATAAAGGAGGGAGGGACTTGATGATGGTTGGTGTTATACTGTAATTCATATGAAAGGAAATACTGATCTCATGTCTACACAAGAAAGCATGCACTGGATTGGAGTCAGACTTGAGATCACATGACTAAGTACCCATAAAGAAAGGGTTTAAAATGTATGGATGCAACTGTACTGTAGCATTATGTGGAAAAACTAAATGCTGGACTGTAACAGTATTTGAAGGGAATCTGTCAAGTGACCTTCAACTGTTTTCATAGATGCATAGCTGTGGTTCACTTGAAACACTTCTCTTAGGGCTTGTTCGCATGACCATGCCGTGTTTTGTGGTCTGCAAATTGCAAAACACGGATGCCGCCTGTGTGCCTTCCAATTTGCGGAATGAAACGGACATCCCTTTATAGAAATGCCTATTCTTGTCCGGAAAACGGACAAGGACAGGACATGACTCATAATTTTTGCAGCGCCACAGAACGGAGTGAATGGGTCCGCACACGAGCCACAAAAAATGCGGAACCAGACCACGGTCGTGTGAACGAGCCCTTAATCTGTTGTTTCATTTTTCTTAATATGATAATTAGGCCTTTGGCGCAATGAGGGCATCACCATTGCTCTTGTTACAACAACCAAGCTCCGTTCCCCTTGCTGCTTTGCCACGTCAATCAACATAGTGAGGGAGGGGCTGGCCACAAATGAGTGGAGCTTGTGTGCAACAAGAGCAATGGTGATGCCCTCGTTGCACCAAAGGCCTAATCTGCATATTGTATAATTTGGGATCAGAGCCTCAGATTAACAAAAAAAAAAAAAAAAAGTGTTTTAATCAAGTGAACCACAGCTTTGTGGATTGGGAAGTTAATGGTGACAGATTCTCTTTAGGAAAAATAGCTATATATTGTGCTGTTTTCAAAACATATCCAACATCCATTTGAAGTTTTTTTTAAATGCAATCTAATTAGGGGAAAAAAAGCTGAACTAAATGCTGTAATTGGGGAAAATGTTTTTAAAGGTTTCAACTATATTTACAAAATAATTCCATAATTGATCTTTTCCTTGGACAATAAAATTGTAAACTACCGTATCTTAGTGTCTTTTTTTACTTTTTTTTTTTTTTTATTCAATACAATATATAAACCCGGATTTTAATGTCACTTTGTTCTGTTAGTAGTATACATGTATAAACACATGCTGTGTGAATAAGGACTAAATAAAAGATTACTGTCTATGGCAGGGGTGCAAAACCTGCAGCCCCGATACCATTCTGTGCGGCCTCCAAACATCTTGTAAGGCCCCTTTCACACGAGCGACTTTTCTGCGCGGGTGCAATGCGTGACGTGAACGCATTGCACCCCCACTGAATCCGGACCCATTCATTTCTATGGGGCTGTGCACACGAGCGGTGATTTTCGCGCATCACTTGTGCATTGCGTAAAAATCGCAGCATGTTCTATATTCTGTGTTTTTTCACGTAACACAGACCCTATAGATGTGAATGGGGCTGCGTGAAAATCGCAAGCAAGTGCTGATGCAGTGCGATTTCCACGCACTGTTGCTAGGAGACTATCTGGATGGGGACACGATCATTATTATTTTCCCTTATAACATGGTTATAAGGGAAAATAATAGCATTCTTAGTACAGAATGCATAGTACAATAGGGCTGGAGGGGTTAAAAAAAAATATATTATAATTTAACTCTCCTTAATCCACTTGATCGCACAGCCGGCATGTCGTCTTCTTTGCTGTGTACAGGAAAAGGACCTTTAATGACGTCACTGCGCTCATCACATGGCCCATCACCATGGTAAAAGATCTTGTGATGGACCATGTGACGAGCGCAATGATGTCAAAGGTCCTATTCCTCAAAGAAGACGACAGAAAAGAAGCCGGGCTGCGCGACCAAGTGGATTAAGGTGAGTTAAATTATAATTTTTTTTTTTTTTTTTTTTTTTTTTTTTACCCCTCCAGCCCTATTGTACTATGCATTCTGTATTAAGAATACTATTTTCCCTTATAACCATGTTATAAGGGAAAATAATAAAATCTACACAAACCCTAACTTTTGTGAAGAGGTTCGGGTCTGGGTACCAAACATGCAGATTCAAAACGCATTTTAATGTTTTGCACCCGTGCGGAAAAAACGCAAAGATGGAACGCAATCGCAGTGAAAACTGACTTGTTAGTGTCAAAATCGCACCATTTTCCCTGAACGCATGTGGCCCCAATCTGCAACGCCCGTGTGAAAGGGGCCTAACAGACATGTATGTCTGTGTCTTGTGGCTGCTCACATGTATCTTTCATGTGAGCCCCCAATCAGAAAAGGTTGTGCACCCCTGGTCTATTGGATGCCTCTTCAATTTATACAAATAAACAAATGATGTGTCACAAATGATGGTACATGTCATATTTGAGTCTTTTTGAGCTTCTCGACACTAAAGGGGCTGGGGCTTCAAGCGTCCTGCTGGTTTTACTATAAATTATAGCTAAAGTGTACTCCAGCCCCTAGATCAGTGATGGCAAACCTTTTAGAGTGCCCAAACTGCAACCCAAAACCCACTTATTTATAGCAAAGTGCCAACACGGCAATTTAACCTGAATACTACAGTCCAATATAATATACTGTATCTTCCATGTACTTTATCATCTAGCTATAATAGCCTTCCTACATTTAGTGTGCTGTTCATAGTGTGTCCTGCGCTGATGAATGGAAGGAAAAGTCTAAGGCATATTGGTACACCATAGACTTTTTCCAGGGTGCGGGTGCCCACAAGAGGACTCAGAGTGCTGCCTCTGGCACCCGTGCCATAGGTTTGCTATCACTGCCCTAGATGGTGTAGATTTGAGTTTGGGCCCGTTTTGCTGCATCTGTGCCAGAAAGGATCGCCTTTACTGATGGAACAAAGAATTCTGAATGATGCCAACAAATTTTAAAGGAAAATGTCAGGACATCTGTCTGTGAACTGAATCTCAAGAGAATGTGGGTCATGCAGCAAGACAATGACCCCAAGAACACAAGTCGTTTTACCTAAAAATGGTTAAAGAAGAAAAAAAGTTAAAGGCTAGGTACCTTCGGAGGCAATTTTTTTTTATGATTGCATAAGAAACACCCCACATGTGGTGGTAAACTGCTGTGTGGGCACAAGGCAGGGCTAAGAAGAAAAAGGAGTGCCGTATGGTTTTTGGAAGGCAGATTTTGCTGGACTGGTTTTTAGACGCCATGTCCCATTTGAAGCCCCCTACGGGATAAGGTAACAGTTTTATTGGTACTGTTTTGGGGTATATATGATTTTTAATTGCTCTACATGTGCAAGAAAAAGTATGTGAACCCTTTGGAATGATCTGAATTTCTGCACAAATTGGTCATAAAATGTGATCTGATCTTCATCTAAGTCACAACAATAGACAATCACAGTCTGCTTAAACTAATAAACAAATAATTCAATGTTACCATGTTTTTATTGAACACACCCTGTAAACATTCACAGTGCAGGTGGAAAAAGTATGTGAACCCTTGGATTTATCTGGTTGAACCTTTTTTGGCAGCAATAACTTCAACCAAACGTTTCCTGTAGTTGCAGATCAGATGTGCACAACTGTCAGGAGTATTTCTTAACTATTACTCTTTACAGAACGGTTTCAGTTCAGCAATATTCTTGGGATGTCTGGTGTGAATCACTTTCCATCAGGTTGAGGTCAGGACTCTGACTGGGCCACTCCAGAAGGCTTATTTTCCTCTGTTTAAGTCATTCTGTTGAGTTACTTCTATGCTTTGTGTCGTTGTCCTGTTGCCACATCCATCTTCTGCTGAGCTTCAGCTAGTGGACAAATGGCCTTAAGTTCTCCTGCAAAATGTCTTGCTAAACTTGGGAATACATTTTCCTTCGATGATAGCAATCCGTCCAGGCCCTGACGCAGCAAAGCAGCCCCAAACCATGATGTCCCCACCACCATACTTCACAGTTGGGATTAGGTTTTGATGTTGGTGTGCTATGCCTCTTTTTCTCCACTCAGTGTTCTGTGTTTCTTCCAAACAACTCAACTTTGGTTTCATCTGTCCACAGAATATTTTGCCAGTACTGCTGTGGAACATCCAGGTGCTCTTGTACAAACTGTAAACGTGCAGCAATGTTTTTTTGGACAGCAGTGGCTTCCTCTGTGGTATCCTCCCATGAAATCCATTCTTGTTTAGTGTTTTACATAGCGAATCTACGATAACAGGGATGTTAGCATATGCCAGAGACTTTTGAAAGTCTTTAGCTGACATTCTAGGATTTTTCTTCACCTCATTGAGCAGTCTGCGCTGTGCTCTTGCAGTCATCTTTACAGGACGGCCACTCCTAGGGAGAGTAGCAGCAGTGCTGAACTTTCTCCATTTATAGACAATTGGTCTTACCATGGACTAATGAACAGCAAGGCTTTTGGAGATACTTTTATAACCCTTTGCAGCTTTAAGTTTTTTGTAGGATAAGGTTACTGTTTTATTGGTACTATTTTGCGAGGCATACGCCCTTTTGATCACTTGGTGTTGCACTTTTTGTGATTGTAGGTGGCAAAAAATAATAAATTCATTTTTGGCACTGTTTATTTTATTTTTCACCTGAGGAGTTTGATCATGTGATATTTGTATAGAGCTGGTAGTAACGGACGCGGCGATACTAAACATGTTTAGGGTATTATATTTTATTCATTTTTACCCAATTATAAATATGCGTATATATGAAAATGTTAATTATTTTTTATTTATTTTTTTACACTTTTTTGACTCTGACCCACTTGGTTCTTAAAGGGAGTATTTCACCGTATTAACCTAACAGACTTATGTCCCTGGCATCCCCCCTATTAAAACTGTGCTTACCTTATGTTGCTTGCTATCATCGTTCTGCTAAAAAAAAAAAAAAAAAAAAAACACAATCCATATGCAAATTAGGCTGTGATGGTGCCCAGGGGCGGCGTTACAATGGCCGGTGCCCAGGCCCCTGGGTCATTTTCATACGAATCCATTCCCCCCCTCCACCACGTCTGCCCGCCCTTGGTCTCTGCTCTAACCTCCCATCCGTAATCCTGCGCATGCGCTGATGACCGCGATATCGGCACATGCGCATTGAATGACCACAGTCTGGCCGGGGCATCACAGTTTACCGTGCGCATGCGCCGGCCTAACTTACGTTCTTGCCGTGATCACAGCGCATCACGGGAAGAACGTAAGTTAGGCCGGGGCATGCGCACGGTAAACTGTGATGCCCCGGCCAGACTGTGGTAATTCAATGCGCACGTGCCAATATCACGGTCATCGGCGCATGCGCAGGATTACGGACGGGAGGAGGGAGGTTAGAGCAGAGACCAAGGGCGGACAGACGCGGTGGAGGGGGAGTGGATTCGTATGAAAATGACCCAGGGGTCTGGGCACCGGCCGTTGCAACGCCGCCCCTGGGCACCTTCACAGCCTAATTTGCATATGGATTAAAAGTGTTTATTGGCAGAATGATGATAGCAAGCAACATACGGTAAGCACAGTTTTAATAGGGGGATGCCATGGACATAAGTCTGTTAGGTTAACACGGTGAATCGGCGTGAAAGACTCCCTTTAATAGATAAATGACCAAGTCTAATATTTTTAACCAGGGGCGTACATAGAAATCATTGGGCCCCATAGCAAGAATCTGAATTGGGCCCCCTAATTCCACCCACTACCCATCCCTGGCCCATCCCACCACCTGCCCTTTTTTGTTGTTGTTTTTTTCTGTTAAGGCGCTCACCGTACAGGTTCTTTTTTTTAATAGTGCAGACATTTTCGGCCGCGGCAATAGATAATATGATTTTTTTTTATTGTTTATATATTTTTATATGTAAAATTGGGGTGATTTAAATGTTTAATATATCAGTGTTTGTTTTGTTTGTTTTTTTCACTTTTTTTTTTAACTATGAATCTATAATTTTTTTTTACTATTAATTGATCGTGGGACCTGAGGAGTTAAATTACTAGGGGGTGGTGCACTGTCCTGAGTCCTCTGAATAATAATGAGCCTTAGGCCTCTTGCACACTGCCGTGTTTCACGGCCGTATGCGGGCCGTGGAACCGCGGCCTGGATCCCTCCTGAGAGCAGGAGCGCACGGCGTCACTGGTTGCTATGACGCCGTGCGCTCCCTGCTGCCGCCGCCGCAATACAGTAATACACTGGTATGATCTATACCAGTGTATTACTGTACTGTGCCGGCAGCAGGGAGCGCACGGCGTCATAGCAACCAGTGACGCCGTGCGCTCCTGCTCTCAGGAGGGATCCAGGCCGCGGTTCCACGGCCCGCATACGGCCGTGAAACACGGCAGTGTGCAAGAGGCCTTATAGAATAGTGTTCCCCAACCCTGCAGAAACTCTGCTTTCTGCTGCCCTCTTCCCCCCACTAACCATCCCCCCATGACACAGTACTCCAAATTAGCAATTAAACTGCAGAGTTCATTGGGGGGGGGGGGGGGGGCTGGGGCACACTGTCCTCCTAAATCCTCTATATAATAACCCTTTTAGAACAGTGCCCCCCCAAACCTGCAGGAACTCTTCTTGCTGCTGCTGCTGCCCTTTTCCCACAATACCCATCCCTCACCACACCCTGTGAACTTTTTTAAACGTAGAGTCTGTCACTCACTGCTGTGAGTGTACAACTTACTTTGTCCTTGGTGGCAGATTTGCAGTGGCACGCAACAGGCAAGGGGCATGCCAGCGATGCTGGGGGCTGGTTGTAGTTGGGATGGGACTTGGGTCTCAGTGGCAGTATGAGGCAGGTAGTGGCAGCGGCAGCGCGTGACGTGAGAGCGGTAAGCACAAGCCTGCCGTCCTGCCCATCCAGCCGCCTGCACAGTTCTGCTCTGATCTGCTGCTGTCTTCTGAGCCTGCGACTCGCACACTGGCCAATCAGCAGCAGGAGCTTTGCACCGCTAAATGCTGATTGGCCAGTGCAGTGCGAGTGCCCAGAGCAGAATGAGCGGCATTGCGGTATGTCACTGGCTGGGTCGAGGGAGGGGGGAGGGGGCTGAGCAGAGGGGAAGCAGGGCCCGCCCAAGCTTTAGATAGGGATCGGGACGGAAGACTGGCAATGATTAATACAAAACTACAGACATGGGGCGGAGCCTTTCATGCACTCCGGGCCCCCCCTTGCCACGGGCCCCATAGCAGCTGCGTGCGCTGCCTATATTGGCGGTACGCCACTGTTTTTAACTCATTTGCATTATGTGGCAGCATGTTCGCAAAATGTATTTGCTTTTACAAAACTCTGGTCACTGTAGAGCAGTGTGTAAAGGAAAGATTTATACATCCGATCACTTTTTGAGGACACCTACCGTAAATGTGTGTTTCTGCTTACTGTGAGAATGGTAGAAGTGCAAGCAATGAATATGAACAGCAAAACTATTTTAAATGGCTATGCACACCTTTGGGGACATTTTTTCTATTATTGCATTGCAATCATTTTGAGCTAAAAATCATTTTTTCAATTGGTCGTTTTTAAAAATGTTGAGCCCCTTTGTCTGTACAGCCTTGAGATTCTCTAGTAGCATGCTCTGTGTTTTTACTGTGTTCCGTCAGGCAGCTCAGCTGAGGGCTCCTCATCTCTGACCTTATAAAAACACTCATTAGGCCTCTTTCACATGGGCGAGATTTCCGCGCGGGTGCAATGCGTGAGGTGAACGCATTGCACCTGCACTGAATCCGGACCCATTCATTTCTATGGGGCTGTGCACATGAGTGGTAATTTTCACGCATCACTTGTGCTTTGCGTAAAAATCGCAGCATGCTCCTCTTTGTGCGTTTTTCACGTAACGCAGGCCCCATAGAAATGAATGGGGTTGCGTGAAAATCGCAAGCATACGCAAGCAAGTGCGGATGCAGTGCGATTTTCACGCATGGTTGCTAGGTGACGATCGGGATGGGGACCCGATCATTATTATTTTCCCTTATTACATGATTATAAGGGAAAATAATAGCATTCTGAATACAGAATGCATAGTACAATAGGGCTGGAGGGGTTAACAAAAAAAAAAAAAAAAAACTTGTTTGCGCAGCCGGCATCTCTTCTGTCTTCTTTTGTGAGGAATAGGACCTTTGACGTCACTACATTCATCACCATTATAACCATGTTATAAGGGGAAATAATACAATCTACACTACAACTAACCCAAACCTGAACTTCTGTGGGTACGCCAGTCAGTTTTTTATCACACGCGTGCAAAACACATTGCACCCGCGCCATAAAAACTGAACATCGGAACGGAATCGCAGTCAAAACTGACTGCAATTGCGTTCCTACTCACGCGGGTTTGCCGCAATGCACCGGGACGCATCCGGACACGCTCATGTGCAAGGGGCCTTATAGCTCAATTCTGAACTTACTGATAGGAATGTGGCTTAAATAAGTTGGTTATTAGATGACCGATAGGCAGAAGGTAATCCTTAATGACAAAGGTGCTGAGTATTTTTAATAAAATAATTTTTTTCAATTAGTCTTTAAGTCCAAAATGAGTAAAATGCAATAGTGATAAAAAAAAGATGCCTCCAAATAATCATTGTCTTTAAATCATACCAACAATTCTGTAATAAAGACAGAAAAAATGTATCTAATAAATATTTATGAAAAGTTGATCTATTTACACGACTAAAAATGGGTTAAAATACATTTACAAGACAGCATAAATAAACTAAATATCAAATTTCTCTTCACAAACTTCATGACCATTCTCTTCATACTCCTCTCTAGTCACCACCATGTCTTCAAAATCATCGTTTTCTGATATTAACTTTCCTCCTTCCCAAGAGTATGTGATGGGGCTGAAATAAAGACAGAATGCTCAGCCTGTGGTTTGTAGAACAGATGTATACGTTCTATCACTGCAGTAAAGGCATAGCTGCATCTTCTGAGGGCAGTCAGAAGAGGACATACACAATATGGCGGTTTTGAAAATCTTGTCTAATGTGCATGGCCATCTTAAGAGAAAGTCAACCAGGAATTTCTCCACAATTTGTAGGCATTTATAAATAATAGTCCCATACTAGATTAGCAGGAAAATATAGCCCAGTACTGGCAGCAGCTGGTCACTAGAGGCAATGGGCCAGATTTATCATTACTATGACAGCTCACGCAACTTTCACATATGGCTAAAGTCAGTTTAAGCCAAGTCAGATTTATGATCGGCCCTTTAAGACTGTAATATGGTAGCAGTTTATCCGTCAGTAAGCAGCTTTACAAAAGTCGCACGTCCTTACGAAAAAGTTGCATGTTCTATAAAAAAAAATCTCATAAGATAAGCATGGTCCTCACTGGAGTGAAATTGCGCATTTTGTTGCGACTTTTTAAATAGTCCCAATAGTAAATCTGTCTAGAGATTCATTTACATAAGAAAACACGCCCACTTTCAGAAAACTGGCGAGCATAGTGCAGAGCAGAAAGAAGTTGCAAATTTGTGCGCAGTTTTAGCGTTTGCACTTTTTTTGCGACTTTTTCACTCCATTATTCTGACTTGAGCTAATGATAAATCTGGCCCAATGAGTATGATTTATGATACGCCTGTCTTTGCTTCCTCCAAACACCCAGCAGTTTAGAATGTCTGATAGTCCAGCATCTCTGTGGCCCCAGTCGTGCTAGATTATGGGAATATTTATGTATATAGCTCCAGTTTAAACTTTTTTTTTTATAATAATTTTCATTACATTTAGAAATAATCTGGGAGCTCATGTTGGTTCATTGCTACACAAATTCACGAAACTTACTTTTGAGGCAATATGACAGACACATCGTAGTCTGTTGGAGTGAGTTTCCGCACCTCAGAATACACACGCTCTTTGAATCCTGGCAATAATGAGTTGCCGCCAGTAAGGACTATGTTCTTGAAGAAATGAGGCTGCATTTCTGAAAGAATGGGTAAGATTGTCAATATACGTTTTTCATCCTATTTTACTCAATTGGGTTTTAATAAAAGAGACAAGAGTACTGAATTCATAATAGCATCTAACCAAAGTAGAAGCTAAAGGGTTTGAACTGGGCCACAGCATAGAAGCAACGTAAAAGTAACACATTTTCTTCTACGCTACACCTTATATTATTTATAATGTATACAGATTCTGCACTGCATATCACCAGAGAGAAACTTCCATCAATAGGGGCATTATACTTTTAAAACTCAATGGCTTACATGTACCAATAAAGCATCAACTTAGACAGTCAAACTGCGCCAGATTTACAACAGTGGCTGATACTGGTTGATAAATCTGGCATACCTATAGACGGTCTTGTCATTCTAAGTTAATATTTGTTTGATTAGTTTACTCCGAAAAATATTGCAAAATTTTGCCACACCCCTTGTTAGTGTCTAAAACACTTTAAAAAATGTGTTGGAAAGAATTCAGTGCATATTCCTTGTATCGTAAATCTCTCCCCGTAGTCAAAATAAAAAGTAGTAGAAAACTTTAGAGTTTTTCTGTCTGTTTTTCCTTTTCATTTCAGCAGTTACCATGCAACAAAAAATTAAATACAGAATATTGTCCTCCTGTGGCACTCAGCACAAATAATAATACTGCCTATATAGACAGGTAGTCTATTGTCAGGTTACTGCTGCTCTGAGGGGAAGATATTATCTGAAGGGTAATTCTTGTGAGAATAGTAGGTGTAGAATTCTGGATGACAGTTCTATTGATCTCTTGATAGGCCTAGATAAAGATACCCACAAAAGAGCATTGCATTTATCAGGGGAATGTGTGATGCTCTAACTGAGTCACTCAGGGGAACTCTCTCTGGCCAATTATTAGACTGGAAAAAAAAAAATAAGTTAAAAGTGCTAAAAGTCTAAACAAAGAGGAACAGGACAGGAAGTAGAATATATAGAGTAACAAAAACAATTATAAAAAAAAAAAAAAAGACCGTCACATATACAATGTTCATATTTAAACATGTTTTGTCTATTTAAGTAAAACATTACAACAAAAGTTGAAGTTTGGGAATGTTGAGGGACATTTACAAAGACTGGCGTTCCTACACACCAGTCTTGATCCTGTGTGCGCCAGAGTAAGATGTGCCTAATTTATAAAGAGGGCAGATGCCTCTTTATCTTGGCCCCTCCATCTGCCAGAAACTGAAGTCTATGCCATGTAGGGACTGGTGTAGACTTCAACTATAACTTATGCCAGACACTGTCATTAAGTTATAGTAAATCTGATTGGCAGCTAGACGCTCCGCCCCTTTTTGCTCACTACCTCAGAAAAGTGGCGAGAAGGTTACAAAGTCACAAATTATGGTACACATATGGTGTGCACCATGATTTGCGTCTTATTTACAACGCAATACCCCTCATTCGCTTTTCTAGCTATATTCAGATTCATTTACAAAACAAAATACTTTTTTTTTTTTTTTGATCGCTTACCTTCAGGGAGGTTGTTAATGGAATGTACTATGGCTTCTGGAATACCCATTTCTTGTATTCCAATGTCTGAGGGATGGAACAATATCTCAGGAACTGCAAACCGTTCATTAGTTAAACGAAGAATCTGCTCTCCAGCTGTGGTCTTCCCACTAAACACCATCTCTTCCCTTGACTGTTGTAAATTGCAAATAGTTTAATTAATGCGCCACCAAAATCATCCTTGATACATATATAATTTTACTTTTATGTTCAGGATCTAGTATACCCAAGGCTCTTGGAAGTAAAGCAACCATTCGACTAAAAGGCTTGGAGTGGGTAGAGCCACTGGACTCCATCTACCTCTTATGAAAAGCTGGTACATGTCAAATTGAATCAAATCGTATAAGATTTTGCTGAAAGCCTGAATGTGCACATTCTCCACCCAAGTGCTACTGAAAAAGTGAAGTGTACCATCCATGAAATTGCACACCCCTGCAAACCTTCCCCAACCTTCTGAGCTAGAAGGCCCTGCAAAGGTCAGCTTAGGGAGAGAACATTTTGTTCCTGGCTTCCATGCGAGTGTCCACCAGGAGTCAAAGTGGAGTGTTGACTTCCCCAGAAGAAGTTAGGTTTTCAGCCCCTTACACCCATAATAGCCACAGACATCTACCCCTCGAGGAGGGACATCCCATAAGTCCATCGTGTCCTAAATGATCATGTGACATACACTGAAAGTGAAAAAACTGTGAACACTTTTTTTTAAAATAAAAAGCATGTGTATGATGTCATTACGGACCCAACAACCGACTGCAATTATAAAAGTTCCTCAATATTCATCCAAGTCAGAAGGCCCAGGCAAATAGAGAGGTGTGCTCAAGTCAAAAGTCAATACATGCAAATGTGCCATCACTCAGTAAGATCACAAAACCAGTAAGTTCATGCATCCCAAGGGTACTTCTGCATCTTGAGCTTTCAAACGACCGAAGCTTATGGCTTCAATCAGAAGGCCCCAGGTCACTTACAAGCAGCAAGCTTTTCAGATTATGCTGAAATGTATATATTTTTTTTATCACTCTCCAACCTTGAAATGTGATGCACCAATGTTCTGTCCCCAGATGCAGATCCAGTTGTTTCTGTGTGTTTATCAGTTTGACATTGCATTACCTGGGTTGTAATTCATGTGCATTACATTGTATGGTAACAGCACCATCTACTGATGAGTTCATGTATTTCCTCCAGCCTGTTTTTCCCTATGCATTATGGGAGTCCCAGGGCATTGTGGGTAGTTCCTGGGTCTTTCTAGTCTTGTGCTGGTACAGCAAGCAGCCACCATCTTATGTCTCAGGAGCCACACTCTCACTGGTTTTCCTGCCCCATTCATCTGTTATTCAGCCTGTTTTTAAGCATAGTCAGTAAGGGCACTATCTATGTGTCATTATATTGCAGTTTATTATGTTGTTGCATTTGATAGCATTGTCATTGCATTACCTCATGTACTTTATGTATAGCAGATTATTCTGCATCCTATACAATGTACTATTGATGTATATGTTCTAAAATACTGTTTTATTCTGTAGTTTCACCTTTCCTGTCAATCTGCTATCAATAAAGAGAAAGTTAAAGCAGTACAGTTTTCTCTTATTAAGACAGAGAAGGTTTAGCTACATGTCAGATTACACACCGTGCTAACGTGTATGAGGACAGTATAACCAAAGAACAACGTACCTTAGCAAAACCTTTCTTGATAGTGCTAAAGTCTGGCAGAACGTAATCAACCATCACAGAGTTGTCTTCCCCTTTTAATCTAAAGGAAATACTTGTTAGCGTTGTAATATGCATTTTCACTGTAAATCTCATCTTTAGCTCTGAATACGTACTTGGCCACTTCCATCTCTTTATAAAAATCTGCTGCTACGTAGCACACATCTTCCTTTACTTGATTGATTACATGAGTCTCATCCATAACGTGCAATTGTCTGGGGGAAATTACAAATATGTGGATATTAAAAAAGGAGGGAGGCCATGAAAAGGCATAACAAAGACTTACTAAACCTTACTTCCTATAACGCTATCCCTGTTTGCCACTAAGGGAATCATTTCACGGTCATGAAACACAGAGCTAAAGGCCGCTATAAGAGGCCCACAAATTTACATCTACCCTCTAAGACATCAAAAGATTATCTCAATCCAGCCAGGCTTGCTCACAAACTTTTATAATATGTGAATCTTAAATAAGCTCCAAGGGAATATTTATCCAAATATAGATGTGAAGTCAGAATGCATGAGAAAACGTCAATGCTATTGTAGGTGACACATTCCCATTAAATCTCATACATTTTTCTACAACTTAAAATCAGACAGTGGCACTTGAGATTTTATATATATATATTTTTATATTTTTTTTAATAACCAGTTTGTATTTTCTTTTTTTTTTCCTTTTTTTATAGTATTCTGAACAAGATAATGGGGGCTGCCATCTTGTCGTCTTGGCGCTGAATCGTGCAGGGCAAAGGCATTTTGTAGAGTTCTGGTGACAAACTGGGCTCTCCTTCGGGCTGCCAGGCGGAGGCTTCCTTCCAGCAGTGTGTTCGGGGTAAAACTGCTAGGGGAGCGCTAAAGCCCACCCATTAGAGCCGGTGATGTCACCGAACACACTTCTGGAAGGAAGCCTCCGCCTGGCAGTGTGTGTTATGGTAAGGGAGAGCATTGAGGCATGAACTGCTCCGATGCTCATGTCGGGAAGGGGGGGGGGGGTTTGCCTGGGTATGTCCAGGTTCAAAACCCATTTAACAGCATTTAGAGATATGCTTTACAACAGCCTACATGGGCCATAGACCCAGACAGCGGGGACATCATTAACCTCTATGGGAGAGTTTTCTGGGCATGCTCAATGGTCAGGAGGGAGCTGATAAGCGGTGATATCACCTATTGTGAATGGTGTTTTCTATATATAGGTGCTAGGTTTTAAAGGGAACCTGTCACCAGGATTTTGCGCATAGAGCTGGGGACATGGGCTGCTAGATGGCCACTAGCACATCTGCAGTACCCAGGTCCCATAGCTCTCTGCGCGTTTATTGTGTTAAAAAAACGTTTTGATTGATATGCAAATGACCTGATATGAGTCCTGTAGCCGGAGATGAGTCAAGCGGAAAGGAGCCCAGCACCGCCCCGCGTCCTCCGAATCTCCTCCTTGCTGGCTGACGTCACAGAGCTGGAGCGCCGAAATCTCGCAATGCGCGAGCTAGCGCATGCGCAGTGTCGGCATCATGTTCATTCCCTGTACTGGCATCAGCACAGGGAACGAACTACGCATGCGCTAGCTCGCGCATCGCGAGATTTCGGCGCTCCAGCTCTGTGACGTCAGCCAGCAAGGAGGAGATTCGGAGGACGCGGGGCGGTGAGTGAATGATGCGATCCTGGTGCCGGCTTCCTAACTGCGCCTGCGCCGACTACGTCACAGTGAGGAAGCCGGCATCAGGAGAGCGGCCTTCACTCACTGCGCTTGTGCCGAAGACCGAAGTGAACGGCGCAGGGGCGGGATTTCGCCAACGATGCAGGGAACAATTTAGCATAGCCAATAAAATATATATGTATAGCTCCACCTGCTGTTGCTATAGCGCTCATTGTGATGGCCACACATGCTCAGTTTTAGCCTTTAACTGCCTCCTGAGCTGTGATAGGGAGCGCGGAGACACACCCCCCTGAGCTGCAGCAGAAAAGACACGCCCCTTGATGATTTTCATGTTTTACATTAGTCATTGGATAACCCTTTTAAGAGTACTAGGAGCCAAGATACGACAGTTGCAGGGGGTTGGGAGGAGATTTGAGTTAATGCTTTGTTATTTTGGAAATATGTGATATTTTGTAACAATGTATTGATATTTGAAAAATAATTTAAAAATACTGTATTATTATAGAAAAACAGTCCTCAAATGCAATTCCAAGACTTAAAACAAAATTTTTTAATCCGCTGTGTATTTTAGTAAGCTTACCTGTATGATATGATCTCTTTGAGATGGTTTGTTAACAACTTTCCACCAACATTAATTCTAGAAGAATAAAATGATTCAAAAGAGTGCAAATAAATATCAAGGACCACTAGGACACTGGCATTTACCCATTAAACAAAAAATAGAAAGCAACAAGCTGCCAATCTCTGAACAGTACGAAGTAATTTTTTTAAAAGGGTCAGAATAAAAAATAAAAAAATTCAAAACAAAAAGAAGTGATATCGCAGTGATCGCCTGCCACTACCATTCCAAAGCTTTTAGGGTCCCCGTTGGGCTCCACTTTTTGGTTCTTGTCAACACACAAGAAATGGTCACTGATGCAAAGGGGAGGGGCGGATTACTGAGATGAATGACCTAATTTGTTTTTGTTTTTTCATTCCACTCTGCCCGACTTTAAAAAAAAAAACTGGAAATCACCAGACAGACAACTCCTTTAATTAGGTTTCCTCAAAATGGTCCTACCTTATTATTCCTTCTTGCTTTTTTTTACTGCGACAATAGGGCACAATGTGTGTGAAGGAATAGCCAGTGTCTACAATGATGCAGCACAGCTCTGAAGGTTTGTCATGAAAGTATCTGTGTGCGCTCAGAGCTCCAGCTTCCAAAAGAGAAGAGAAGAGAACATAAACTCGCACCACATACGTACATCGCTTAGGAGCTTATCCCAAGACTGCACTAGGCTAATAGCAGCAAATACATACGGTTCACTCTTAGCGCCGCCTGGAACTGATATTCTTCAAACAGAATCTCATTCATCGACTCCTGAATTGAACTGAAGTTAAAATAGGGCTCTGTAATTATTATGTTTGATTCCATAAAGTCCACCTTAGAAAAGAAAAAAAAAAGAAAAATAAGCCTTAAAATATTTCTAAACATTATGCTCAAAGTGATCAGAAGAATGAAATGATACAGCTGGTGATCACCTCAAAGCTTTTCTCAGCGCTCCAGTCATATAATATGAGCTGCGTAAAAGCAGCATCTGTGTCGTGCTGACAAAGTAGAAGAAAAAAAAAAAAAAAGGCACACCTTTTAGGCTTCATACACATGACCATATTTTGCATAAGTGTCCAATCCGCATTTTTGGTGGATTGCACACAGACCCACTCATTTCTATTTGTCCGCCAAAAAAAAACGGACAGCACACCGATGCCATCCGTCTGTCTGTTCTGAAAATTATAGAAAATGTCCTATTCTTGTATGTACTCTGTGCATCGTACTAAATGGCACCCGGTATATAGAGGAGTGCGGTTATCAATATGTTAAACTGGTGACATCGACAGTATAGAGCAGGTGTCAGCGATCTTCAGCACGCCAGCTGTTGTGAAACTACAATTCCCAGCATGCTCTATTCATTTCTATGGGAGTTTGAGAAGAGCAAGTGTGCATGCTGGGAGTTGTAGTTTCACAACACCTGAAGTGCCGGAGGTTGCCTACCCATGAGAGGACAGCACAGTTCTTCAAGCTTATCCTCAAGATTGTTCCCATGTAGTTGTCTAATCAGATGTAGACTTGATATCTGAAGTGTCATTTCCTAGTGTCATAATTTCAGACCTTTATAGGACTGTATATGCTACCATGGTAATCCCCTAGGTATACAGCTGCCTGCTGACGTAAGCTTCAGGGTTACTTATCTTTCTCCTACCCCTGTAACCAGTTATGTGAGCAGTATACTGTAAAAACTGTGGTGGGTCATTTATTAAACACCAGACATGAGATTGGCATGTACTAGATCAGTGGTGGTGAACCTATGGCACGGGTGCCAGACGCGGCACTCAGAGCCCTCTCTGTGGGCACCCACACCCTGGAAAGAGTCTATGGTGTACCAATATGCCTTAGACTCTCCCTGCCATTTATCAGCACCGGGTGCACTATATACAGCACAGGCAGCGCACTGAATGTAGACAAGCTATTATAGCTACATGATAAAGTACATGGAAGATATACTATAGGGGACTGTAATATTCAGGTTAAATTGCCGTGTTGGCAATTTGCTAGAAATAAGTGGGTCTTGGGTTGCACTTTGGGCACTCGGCCTGTGAAAGATTCACCATCACTGTCCTAGATGATGGCTGATTTTCATTATTTACATTAATCATGGCATAAACTCTCATTGACTACAAGGAGCAGGGCTCATCATAAATCAGGCACATCCTCTGGCAGTCTGTGTGCTCCCAGCTGGAGTACACGTCAGTTGTCATTTACACCACTACACTTGCATAAATGATTGTAATAAATGTGCTTGTGACTTCTACGTTAGTTTCTGGCATGGGGGTGATAATAAGTGGCCCCCAGTATATACCAGAGCACTATTCATGCAGTTCACCAATCTCTTCCCACATGCAGTGTGCCCACCATGTTGAAGAATACTATGCTAATGCAGGACCATGCCAGGTCAGATTGGATGTTGTTTTCCACCACTTTCTTCAGCATAAAAGTGTCAGGTGCTTGCAGTAGCGCTGCGCCTTCTCCCTGTTCACCAAGCACAGATCTGTACATGGTATAGCGGTTGTGCTTGGTATCACAGCTTAGCCTCATTCACTTGAATGGGGTTGAGCTGTGCCTAGGCCATGTGACCAATGAACATGATGTTACTGGCCTAGGAAGAGGCGCAAGTACTCACAGAACGCTGCGGCCTCTTTCTGCAGCTGATTGGCTGGGGTCCTAGGAGTGAGGCTACCAATGTCATATTATAGACCTCCACCGAGGATAGGCCATCAATATGTAACTCCTGGAAAACCCCTTTAATGGGGTAGCTGTAAAGAATGCAGCTAGGACACCTCGCATGAGGCCTAGTATGCATGTGGAGACAGAAATCAGTATTACTGGGTTGCCACAAGTAGTACATTACCTGAAACATTTCCTTGCCAAAAAGGTAATCCCATACTTGTCTTTGGACATCCCAATTCACCAAGTAGCCCTGTTTAATGAGGTACAGAATAGTTATTGCGCAGAAGACATGACAGAATGAATGTGTATGAAGCGAAGCCAGGCAATATCTGCAGACAAAATATAGACAGATGTGTGTGAATATTACAAGCGCTTTACCTCCCAGGACCTCCATTTTAGGTTTGCTGTTTGGAGAGCCACAACCATATTCATTATAAACGATATCCCAGAACTGTACTCTGAGAAGTTGTCAGCCAAGTTGGCAAGTACGTTCAGTGTGGGTCCTGCCTCTGAGACGAAGGGCCCCAATTCCAATTATTTCCAAAGCTCCTACTTGAGTTTGCCACATTTGGGACAACAGTAGGCCAAGACCCAACCTCCTGTCTGATCAACAAGTTATAAAAAGTAAAAGATAAAGAAGTTTTTGTGGGACAACTCCTTTAAAGGGGTTTTAAGAACCTTTCAAAAACCACAGTATGCACATGGCTAAAAATAATAAATTATCATATAATCTGTAATAAGATCCCCGCTGGGGCCAGTGATTGCTGCAGTGGTGACGTAGTAGTAAACCAGCGTCTGCAGGGTCCATGGAGCTCTCAACACAAGACAAGGCATTTATTTGACAGGCCAGTATGTGACTGTGTAGTATTTTTTAGCCATAAATATCGTATTTTATTCTGGGAGTTTTGAAAAATGTCAGAAAATCCCTTTAATAAAAATGTTGTACTAAAAAAGTGCCCTTGTTACCATCACAACAAATGTTCAACTGGATCAGAGATTATATATACATACATACACACACACAGTGCTGCCAATAATTATTCATACCCCAGGCAAATTTTGACTTAGTTACTTTTATTCAACCAGCAAGTAATTTTTCTGATGGGAAATTACATAGGTGTCTCCCAAAAGATAATAAGACTATGTACAAGAGGCATTATTGTGGGGGGGAAGGGGGGGGGGAATTCTCAGCTTTTATTTACATTTGAGCAAAAAGTGTCCAGTCCAAAATTATTCATACCCTTCTTAATAATCAATAGAAAAGCCTTTATTGGCCATTACAGCAATCAAATGCTTCCTATAATTGCAGACCAGCTTTTTGCATGTCTCCACAGGTATTTCTGCCCATTCATCTTTAGCAATGAGCTCCAAATCTTTCAGGCTGGAGGGTCTTCTTGCCATCACCCTGATCTTTAGCTCCCTCCACAGATTCTCAATTGGATTCAAGTCTGGACTCTGGCTGGGCCACTCCAAAACGTTAATGTTGTTGTCTGCTAACGATCTCTTCGCCACTTTTGCTGTGTGTTTTGGGTCATTGTCATGCTGAAATGTCCACTGGTGCCCAAGGCCAAGTTTCTCTGCAGACTGCCTGGCGTCGTTGAGAATCCTCATGTATTGCTCTTTTTTCATGGTGCCGTTTACTGTGATTAGGTTCCCTGGTCTATTGGCTGAAAAACACCCCCAAAGCATTAGGTTCCCACCACCATGTTTGACAGTGGGGATGGTGTTCTTTGGGTTGAAGGCTTCTCCTTTTTTACGCCAAATGAAGAAAACATCATTGTGACCAAACAATAAAATTTCAGTTTCATCTGACCATAACACAGTAGACCAGAAGTCTTCTTCTTTGCCCAGATGAGCTTTTGCAAAGGCCAAGCAAGCTTTTGTGTGCCTTATCTGGAGAAGTGGCGTCCTCCTTGGTCTGCATCCGTGGAACTCAGCAGTGTGCAGTGTCCGTTGGATTGTCTGCCTTGAGACATTGCCACCAGCAGAGCCCACATTCACCAGGATGGCCTTGGTGGTAATCCTTGGATTCTTTCTCACCTCTCTAACTATCCTCCTGGCCAGCACAGGTGTCACTTTTGGCTTTCCGACCACGTCCTCTGAGATTTTCCACGGTGCGTATTTTTTGCTCAAATGTAAATAAAAGCTGAGAAATGTTTTTTTTTCACAATAATGCCTCTAGTACATCGTCTTATCTTTTGAGAGACACCCATGTCATTTGCCATCAAAAAATTACTTGCTGGTTGAATAAATGTTACTTTAAGTCAAAATTTGCCAGGGGTATGAATAATTACGGGCAGCACTGTGTATATATTTTATTTAATTTTTATTTATTTATTTTTTTGCAATGATGGATGATCTTCCAGGACTGTTTCCCCACAGATAAACATTCAGGTTGTGTTGCAGACATGCTGTTTTTCTTTTATTTTCACTTATTAAAGGGGTTGTCTGATTTTAGGAGGAAACTGGATAACCCATGGGATCTTTCTGAAATAAAGAACAGGTAGGTATTTACCTGACAGATCCTGCATTGCAACCGATCCAGCATTTACCCGTGTGCAGTGGCGACATGTCGGAAACACTTTATCACCGCAGCCAATCAGTGGGCTCAGTGGCGCACCCAACGAGGCCAGCGTTGCGGAGTCACTGCTGCAGCTGGGTACACATAGTGGTGGCAGTGTGGGATCTGTACCTATATGTTCTTCCTTCTAAAACCAGACAAACAATTTAAAGGGGTTGTCCCATCTAAGACACTGCAGGGACCCACACCTATATTGAGAACTGAGCCCTGAAACTGGTGGAGGTTACACTGCTCATGCACAGCTGGTCTCCATTCATTTCCATGGGGCTGTCGAAAACAGCCGAGCGCTGGTTCAGCTATTTCCATCAGGCCCATAGAAGTGAATGGGACCATGCACGTTGCTCTCCCCATAGAAGTGAATGAGGAAGCATTTGGTGGTGGCCGGACAGAAGTCCCTCACCCACCACTTTGCAGGGATCTGTTTAGGGTGGTGGGACCCGCACCTATCAGACAATGGGGGCATATGCAAGCGATATGCCACCATTGTCTGAGATGAGACAACCCCTTTAGTACATTTTTTTTTATAATACTTACCTTCTGAAATGGAAGTATATAAAAAAGCCCAGACGGATCTTTTACTTCATCAATTTGATTTGCTGTAAATGTCTTTAGGCGAGCAGTCTTTGACCTGAATTGACAGTTTGGAATAACACTGAAAAAAAAAAAAAAAAAAACACATTAAAAAGGAATAAATTGCCTGGCCTAAGCAGTGATGCTTTCATGTACGGCACATTTGGATGCACATCATCAGTGCAGAAATAGCAGGGATCACAATCACATAGTGGTGGTACTATGTGATTGTGTACCAGGCACTTCCTATTAACAGAAGCTCTGCCTGACTCCTTCAAAGCTGACTGGCAGGTGTCCAGAAGGTCAGATCAAAAGAGACTCCCCCAGAAATTCAAGACTAGGGGAGTCATTGCAGTCAGCCTGCTGTAACAGCACACTATGAAACCTGTGTTATACCGACACCAGGACTATGCTAATTAATAAATAAACCTGTTGGCGTCGATTATTACCAAGGATCAGATTAGTGTGTTCCTCCACACACCATTTTGATCTCTACGCTACCATTCTCGACGTCAACAGGTTTGCACGTAGTCTTACACTCAAAAGACATTATTACGATACTGTGTCCGAATCTACTGTTGATATTGATAACTATGCTCTCTGTACTAATGCCGATTCCAAGGGTCATGTCCAGATGTTATCTGGCATGAGCTTCCAGGAATTGATTCATGCACATTTTTTACAGGAATCTCGAACTAGGCAAGCTGACCCCACCAGTACCAATAATCCATCATTTAAAGTCTCTAATAAGGACTTTTATCCGGTACAGTAGAGGTCCCTTGCCCTAGATCGATATCAAGAATTAGTAGAAAATTATCTTTGTACATTATATGATCCCACTAAATATGCGATACGTGATACTCCCCATCATAAACATGAGAATTTGTCTCATAAGGAAAGGTGGGCTCTCAAAGAGATGCACAATAATCAAGGAGGCTGACAAGGGAGGAGCAGTTGTCATTTTAGATATTGGTGTCTATAAATCCCAGGTATTGTCCATGTTAAATGATCCTGACACCTATAAACCTCTATCTGGCAACCCTCTCCTCCCTTTTCAGTCCAAAATGGTTACTATTCTAACTTTAGGGTTGGAGAAATATTCTTTCTGGGTGAAAAAACCTGACTACATTTATGTCCAACATCCCATTGTGTCGATTTTCCATGCACTCCAAAAGTGCACAAGGGAATTTTTCCTCCTCCCTTACGCCCTATTGTAGCAGGAATCGGTTCTTTCTCCGAGAGACTTTCGGAGTGGATTAATTCTCTGCTGCAACCGCTTATTTCGCATATTCCAGGTTTCCTTAGGCCCCTTTCACACGGGCGAGTTTTCCGTGCGGGTGCGATCCGTGCGGCGAACGTATGGCACCCGCACTAAATCCTGACCCATTCATTTCTATGGGGCTGTGCACATGAGCGTTGTTTTTAATGCATCACTTGTGCGTTCAGTTGAAATCGCAGCATGTTCTATATTGTCCGATTTCGACGTGACGCAGGCCCCATAGAAATGAATGGGGTGTGTGAAAATCGGATGGCATCCGCAAGCAAGTACGGATGCCATGCGATTTGCACGCATGGTTGCTAGGAGACGATCGGGATGGAGACCCGATCATTATTATTTTCCCTTATAACATGGTTATAAGGGAAAATAATAGCATTCTGAATACAGAATGCATAGTAAACCAGCGTTAGAGGGGTTAAAAAAAATAAAAAAAAAATTTAACTCACCTTAGTCCACTTGCTCGCGAAGCCCGGCATCTCCTTGTGCCTCCTCTGCTGATGAACAGGACCTGGGGTGAGCTGCTCCATTAAATAGAGCTTAAGGACCTTCGATGACGTCACTCCGGTCATCACATGGTCTTTTACCATGGTGAATCACCATGGTAAAAGATCATGTGACGTACCATGTGATGACCGGAGTGACGTCATCGAAGGTCCTTAACCTGTATTTAATGGAGCAGCTCACCCCAGGTCCTGTTCATCAGCAGAGGAGGCACAAGGAGATGCCGGCTTCGCGAGCAAGTGGACTAAGGTGAGTTAAATTTATTTTTATTTATTTTTTAACCCCTCTAGCGCTGGTTTACTATGCATTCTGTATTCAGAATGCTATTATTTTCCCTTATAACCATGTTATAAGGGAAAATAATACAATCTTCAGAACATCAATCCCAAGCCCGAACTTCTATGAAGAAGTTCGGGTTGGGTTTGGGTACCAAACATGCGCGATTTTTCTCACGCGAGTGCAACGCATGACAATGTTTTGCACTTGCGCAGAAAAAAATTGCGCATTTTCCCGCAACGCACCCGGCTCTTATCCGGGCAAAAAAACTCACGCCCGTGTGAAAGAGGCCTTAGGGGTACTAGGTCTGTGTTGCAGGCATTCTCGGACTTCAAATGGAGGTCTTAGTTTACCTGGATCACAGCAGATGTCACTGCTTTATACACCAGCATCCCACACGATCTAGCTTTGGTTTCTCTTCGCTGGTTCCTCAATAAATAAATATAGTGATTATTCGGATGGGCTCCAAGAATACATGGGGATAGTGGTGGAGTTCCTCCTCCAGCACAACTTTTTCATGTTCGATTCTATATTCTATCTTCAAGTTTCGGGGGTGTCGATGGGGGCCAAATTCTCTCCCTCCATAGCCAATATTTTTATTGCTTATGGCATGGTGGGAGGAGTGTTTTCTCCTCATCGACACCCACCCATTCAGTGGTCTTGTATGGTCTGGTGATGTTGCGGCCATACCACTGTTCCTCAACTACATCAACTCATGTGTGGAGTCTATTTCTTTTAGTCTCCAACATCATAGCAGATGCATATGCTTTCTGGATTTGTGCTTGGAGGGGGACTGCACTACATCCGAAGTTATCACCACTACATACAGAAAGTAACTAGCAGGTTCGTGTCATGCACCTCATACAATACGGAGTATTCCCAAAGGTGAACTTATTCGAGCTCGACGCAACTGTTCGAATATCAATTTTTTCGCACAAGAAGCTAGAAATATCACGGATAGGCTAACTTGTAGGGCTTATTCTTAAAAATCTGTTGCCTCCTCTGTCATTGAAGTTTCAGCCATGGATAGAGCTCCCCTGGTGTTTCCAAAAGTAAAACCACTGCTCCGGGTAAATACCATACCAAAATGCAAACGCGATTTCACTCCCTTTGTGACACAATATAGCCTGGAATATGATTGCATATGCAAAATCATTAAGAAATATCTCCCTTTATTGTCATGCGATAGTCAGTTGATGGATATTGTCGCAGAAGGACTGAAGTGTACAGCAAGAAGGGCTCCAACCTTGGGCAATTCCTTAAGTCCCAGCTTGTTCTCTGAAAAGATTTTGCAGAGACCAACCTGGCTCAACAACAAGGACAGCTATAAATGTGGTCATGCCAAATGCATTTGTTGCAATCATACCAGAGCCACAAAGAAGTTTAAATCTACTGCTAAGGCCTCATGCACACGACCGTTGTTGTGTTCCGCAAAATGGGGTTCCGTTTTTGTTTCCGTGTGTCTTCCTTTATTTTTGGAGGACCACCAGACAAAGGAATGTAAAAAAAAAAAAAAAAAAAAAAAAAAGTCTAAGACAGGTTTGCCATGCAAATGATAGGAAAAAAAAATGACACAGACGCGCGGATGACAATCATGTGTGCCTCCGCGTTTTTTAGCGGTCCCCTTGACTTGAATGGGTCCGTGAAGCGTTTTCCGCGAAAATAATAGGACAGGTTATATTTTTTTTTGACGGAATGGAACCACGGACGCGGATGGCAAACGGTGCATTAGCCGAGTTTTCAACGAACCTATTGAAAAACAATGGGTCCGCAGAAAACCACGAAAAACGGCGCAACGGACACAGAATAAAAACAACGGTCGCGTGCAGTAGACCTAACAATAAGGAATTTACCATACAGTCCTATCTTAACTGCAACACAAAGTTTGCGGTTTATATGATAATATGCGAACTTTGTCAGCTGCAATATGTGGGGTGTACTACGAATGAAATAAAAACTCGCATACGCAAGCATATTTCAGATATCCCACACTACGAAAACCGCAATGTGTCTGCTGTCAGCACACACTTTGCGATTTTGCATGCAGGTGACACCTCCAATCTGGTGGTTCAAGGAACCGAGAGAGTTTTCCTTCCCACCCGATCACTTTTAAATCGAGAGGCATCCTGGATTTTTCAGCTGGGCTCAAGACAGCCTAAAGGTCTTAATACAAGACATGATTTAATTCTACACTATTAGGCCTCATGCACACGACCATTGTTGTGTTCCGTGTCCATTGTTCCGTGTTCGGTGATTTTCTGCGGACCCATTGACTTTCAATGGGTCCGTTGAAAACTCGGATAATGCACCGTTTGTCGTCCGCGTTTTCAGTCAGTCAAAAAAATACGACCTGTCCTATTTTTTTCACGGACAAACGTTCGCGGACCCATTCAAGTCAACAGGTCCGTGAAAAAACACGGATGCACACAAGATTGTCATCCGCGTCCGTTTATTTCCTATCATTTGCAAGGCAAACTTGACTTTCACTTTTCTGGTCTGGTGATCCTCCAAAAATCAAGGAAGACACGCGGAAGAAAAAACGGACACAGATAACGGAACCCTGTTTTGCGGACCGTGAAAAAATACCGTTGTGTGCATGAGGCCTTAGGGGAGTCTTCCTTTTCTCCCTTTTGTGTTCAGATGTTTCATTATTATTATTAGTATAATATATTTTTGCTTTTATATATGCATCAATTACATATTTGTGTAGATGTTTTGGTCAGCACATGTGATTTTAATTTTTTCTCTATGTATGTTTACTGATTGGACATATGTGATTGCACCGTGTGTGCACCTCCTCATGATCATGTGATTGATTGATGGCATGGCCAGCTGTGTGAGCTGCTCATATGGTGCGATCCCATTACTAGTTCGATATGTCATGAGGAAGGACCGATATTTGTTAGTGGTCTGAAACGCGCAACCAAAGATTCCTGATTTTATGCCACAATAAAGCTACAAATTTTTTCCACCATTTCTTGAGCTGGATTTTCCTATATTTTCGAATTTACCATTACGCATCCGGGTGCGTCATCCGTGAACTGGTGAAGGGGGAAGGTGAGAGCTGCTGTGTGCTTAATATGCTAATTAATACTATGGTAGGATTTTTTTTTTTTACAAAATGTTATGAATAATGTCATTAAAAACAAAAACCACTAAAAAACACATTATTTATTGTAATACATTTTATTGTTCACACATTAAAGGGGTTGTCCGGGTTCAGAGCTGAACCTGGACATACCCATATTTTCACCCAGGCAGCCCCCCTGACTTGAGCATCAGTGCATCTCATGCTCCGATGCGCTCCCTTGCCCTGCACGTATGGGCTCTTTTGTTTACAATAACACACTGCCGGGCGGAAGCTTCCGCCCAGCAGTGTGTTCGGTGAGGTCACCGGCTCTGATGGGCGTGCTTTAGCGCTGCCCTAGCCTTTTTACTGGCTAGGGCAGCGCTAAAGCCCGCCCATCAATGCCGGTGATGTCACTGGGCTTCCTGGCAGCCCCATGGAGAGCCCCGATACCTCACCAGAACTCCTGAAAATGCCTTTGCCCTGCTCCGATGCTCATGTCAGGGGGTCTGCCTGGGTGAAAATGAAGGCATGTCCGGGTTCAGCTCAGAACCCAGACAACCCCTTTACAGGGATTTTCCTTTTATCGTATATTAATGACCTAAGCTCAGGATAGATCAAGATCAGATCGGCAGGGGCCTGAGAACCCAGAACCCCCCCCCCCCGCCCATCAGCGGTATGAAAAGATAGTAGCCCTCATACAAGCACTGTGTTCTCTTCATTGTTTAACTGTAGGTTTGAGCGAACTTGTGTTTCAAGCTCGGTGTACTAGGTTCGAGTTACCTAAGAATTCCATTATGGATTCCACTACCACCGACCATAACTTATCGTCCATGCACGGTACGCTGAACTTGAAAACAGAAGTTCGCTCATCCCTATTACCTGCCCACAACCAACACTGCAGCGGTGAGCAGTTTATAATTACAGCTCCTCCGTCCCTTTGACTTCAATGGGACGGCTCCATCCTATACACTTGAATAGGACAGATATAAGATAAGCGGAAAAACTCCTTTAAATAAAAGTACATGTTAGGTATACACACACACACACACAACATTATAACCTATTAAGCATTTAGCATGAAACGGTGTAAAAAAAAACCCGGCAAAAATCATTTTTTCTATATATTTCTGCAAAAAAAAAATCTAATATATATATAATTATTTTTTTTTTAAGCATAATGTGTATGTAACCTAGACGAAAGACAAAATGTATTAACATTTCTGCCACAGACAATGAAGAATAAACATCATAGTTGCTGAAATGCAGAGAGAAAAGGAAAAGATGTTGCTGGTCATTAAGAGGTTAAGAAGAATTAAACAATGACCCTCTTATAGACGGTTATGTACAGAGCTTTCCCCAGCAATGTCACACCGGCTGAGCTTTCAATACTATACATAACCCCACTGTACACAGCTGGTCCTCCAAACAGCGATAGAGAGTACTCCAGCCTGCCGCTCTATGTGCACTCTATGGTAAGCAGCCCGCGGGCGCCCTTATCTCCATGCAAAGCGCACCTCACTTCCCCGTTGCTGTATCCGATCTTTGCGGTGTAGGCCCCGTTATCTATCACCAAGGTGGTCATCCCGGGTCTGGAAACCCCGCATACAGTATAGGGATCATCCGGGAATTGTGTGACGTGAGCCGTACGAGCCTTGCGCCGCTCTCCCCGCTGCATTGTGGGAACTGGGAGGACTGTGTTCACCTCCTTGCGTGTAGATAGTCTGGCAGCCGCTTGTTTCACTGAGTGTGGTGCCGTAAAGCATCGGGCGGTAACTCACCAGATGGGAGTGACTTTATCGTGGGCTGAAACTACTATTGGATTGTGCGCCCCGCTCTCACGTCGCTCCGTCTGTGTGCTGATCGGCTTTCCCGTACATTGAAATGGCTGATAGCGGGGTGGCCATTGATGTCAGCCACCTTTATCACATAGCCACGCGCCACTGCGTGCGTGTGTGAACATGGCTTTATTCATGGGCTGGTGGTGTGAGCGCATTGTTACACTATGGAGCCACAAAGTGTCTGCTTCCTCTCTGTTAGACCTCATCTTTATATTGGATTTGAATAATTTCTATATTCAGATAATTCTTGTGCTATTGTGTAAAAGAAAACTATTTAAGGGCTCTTTCACACTTGCGTTCTTTTCTTCCGGCATAGAGTTCCGTGTCAGTTTTATCCTAATGCATTCTGAATGGAGTGAAATCCGTTCAGGATGCATCAGGATGTCTTCAGTTCCGGAACGGAACGTTTTTTGGCCGGAGAAAATACCGCAGCATGCTGCGCTTATCCTGAACAAAAATCCTGAACACTTGCCGCAAGGCCGGATCCGGAATGAATGCCCATTGAAAGGCATTGATCCGGATCCGGCCTTAAGCTAAACGTCGTTTCGGCGCATTGCCGGATCCGACGTTTAGCTTTTTTAGAGTGGTTACCATGGCTGCCGGGACGCTAAAGTCCTGGCAGCCATGGTAAAGTGTAGCGGAGAGCAGTATACTTACCATCTGTGCGGCTCCCGGGTCGCTCCAGAGTGACGTCAGGGCGCCCCACGCGCATGGATCACGTGATCGCACGGCACGCCATCCATGCGCATGGGGCGCTCTGACGTCACTCTGGAGCGCCCTGGGAGCCGCGCGGACTGTTTGTAAGTATACCGCTCCCACTATGGCAACCAGGACTTTAATAGCGTCTTGGCTGCCATAGTAACACTGAAAGCATTTTGAAGACGGATCCGTCTTCAAATGCTTTCAGTACACTTTCGTTTTTCTGGATCCGGCAAGTGGAGTACACGCCGGATCCGGACAACGCAAGTGTGAAAGAGGCCTAAAGTGTATAAATGTGCAGAAAAAATGGGTATTTCACACAATAAACCATAAGTAACTCCCTCTTTGACCATCCTAAAAGTTGGGAGGTATGCTTAACCCTTTCACCCTTTTTTGTTTTTCATTTTTCTTCCTGGAGCCATAACTTTTTTATTTTTCCGCTCGCATAGCTGTATGAAGGCTTATTTTTTGCGAGACAGGTTGTGTTTTCTAATGCCACCATTAATTATGGCATAAAATGTGGTGGGAAGCGGTAAAAAAAAATCCAAATGGGGTGGAATTGGAAAAAGAAACACGATTTCTCTGGATCAGTACAATTACAACGATACCCCATATGTATAGGTTTTTATGTCTAAATAGTGTAAAAATAAATGTAATTTTTTTTTTTTTACATCACTATATTCTGCCCCCCCCCCATAACTTTTTTATACTTATGTCTACTGAGCTGTGTAGGGGATAGGCCTGCACAATATATCGCCAAAGCAATTGCAATATATCGCAATCTCCAATTGGCCGACCCAAAAATGCTGCAATTGTATTACCATATTTTTCCCTTTTATAAGGCCTCTTTCACACTTGCGTTGTACGGATCCGGCGTGTACTCCACTTGCTGGAATTACACGCCGGATCCGGAAAAACGCAAGTGAACTGAAAGCATTTGAAGACGGATCCGTCTTCAAAATGCTTTCAGTGTTACTATGGCACCCAGGACGCTATTAACCACTTAAGGACCACAGGTTTATACCCCCCTAGTGACCAGGCCCTTTTTTACAAATCGGCACTCCACAACTTTAGCGGTTTATTGCTCGGTCATGCAACTTACCACCCAAATGAATTTTACCTCCTTTTCTTCTCACTAATAGAGCTTTCATTTGGTGGTATTTCATTGCCGCTGACATTTTTACTTTTTTTGTTATTAATCGAAATTTAACGATTTTTTTGCAAAAAAATGACATTTTTCACTTTCAGCTGTAAAATTTTGCAAAAAAAACGACATCCATATATACATTTTTCGCCAAATTTATTGTTCTACATGTCTTTGATAAAAAAAAAATGTTTGGGCAAAAAAAAAATGGTTTGGGTAAAAGTTATAGCATTTACAAACTATGGTACAAAAATTTGAATTTCCGCTTTTTGAAACAGCTCTGACTTTCTGAGCACCTGTCATGTTTCCTGAGGTTCTACAATGCCCAGACAGTAGAAAACCCCCACAAATGACCCCATTTCGGAAAGTAGACACCCTAAGGTATTCGATGATGGGCATAGTGAGTTCATAGAACTTTTTATTTTTTGTCACAAGTTAGCGGAAAATGATGATGATTTTATTTTTTTTATTTTTTCTTACAAAGTCTCATATTCCACTAACTTGCGACAAAAAATAAAAAATTCTAAAAACTTGCCATGCCCCTCACGGAATACCTTGGGGTGTCTTCTTTCCAAAATGGGGTCACTTGTGGGGTAGTTATACTGCCCTGGCAATTTAGGGGCCCAAATGTGTGAGAAGAACTTTGCAATCAAAATGTGTAAAAAATGACCGGTGAAATCCGAAAGGTGCACTTTGGAATATGTGCCCCTTTGCCCACCTTGGCAGCAAAAAAGTGTGACACATCTGGTATCGCCGTACTCAGGAGAAGTTGGGGAATGTGTTTTGGGGTGTCATTTTACATATACCCATGCTGGGTGAGAAAAATATCTTGGTCAAATGCCAACTTTGTATAAAAAAATGGGAAAAGTTGTCTTTTGCCAAGATATTTCTCTCACCCAGCATGGGTATATGTAAAATGACACCCCAAAACACATTCCCCAACTTCTCCTGAGTACGGCGATACCAGATGTGTCACACTTTTTTGCTGCCAAGGTGGGCAAAGGGGCACATATTCAAAAGTGCACCTTTCAGATTTTGCAGGCCATTTTTTACACATTTTGATTGCAAGGTACTTCTCACACATTTGGGCCCCTAAATTGCCAGGGCAGTATAACTACGCCACAAGTGACCCCATTTTGGAAAGAAGACACCCCAAGGTATTCCGTGGGGGGCACGGCGAGTTCCTAGAATTTTTTATTTTTTGTCACAAGTTAGCGGAAAATGATGATTTTTTTTTCTTTTCTCTTTTTTCCTTACAAAGTCTCATATTCCACTAACTTGCGACAAAAAATAAAAAATTCTAGGAACTCGCCATGCCCCTCACGGAATACCTTGGGGTGTCTTCTTTCCAAAATGGGGTCACTTGTGGCGTAGTTATACTGCCCTGGCAATTTAGGGGCCCAAATGTGTGAGAAGTACTTTGCAATCAAAATCTGTAAAAAAATGACCGGTGAAATCCGAAAGGTGCACTTTGGAATATGTGCCCCTTTGCCCACCTTGGCATCAAAAAAGTGTCACACATCTGGTATCGCCGTACTCAGGAGAAGTTGGGGAATGTGTTTTGGGGTGTCATTTTACATATACCCATGCTGGGTGAGAGAAATATCTTGGCAAAAGACAACTTTTCCCATTTTTTTATACAAAGTTGGCATTTGACCAAGATGAGGGGCATGGCGAGTTCCTAGAATTTTTTTTTTTTTTGCATAAGTTAGCGGATATTGATTTTTTTTTTTTTGTTTTTTTCTCACAAAGTCTCACTTTCCGCTAACTTAGGACAAAAATTTCAATCTTTCATGGACTCAATATGCCCCTCACGGAATACCTTGGGGTGTCTTCTTTCCGAAATGGGGTCACATGTGGGGTATTTATACTGCCCTGGCTTTTTAGGGGCCCTAAAGCGTGAGAAGAAGTCTGGAATATAAATGTCTAAAAATGTTTACGCATTTGGATTCCGTGAGGGGTATGGCGAGTTCATGTGAGATTTTATTTTTTGACACAAGTTAGTAGAATATGAGACTTAGTAAGAAAAAACAAAAACAAAAACAAACAAAAAATTTCCGCTAACTTGTGCCAAAAAAAATGTCTGAATGGAGCCTTACCGGGGGGGGGGGGGGTGATCAATGACAGGGGGGTGATCACCCATATAGACTCCCTGATCACCCCCCCTGTAAGGCTCCATTCAGACATCCGCATGATTTTTTACGGATCCATGGATACATGTATCGGATCCACAGAACGCATGCGGACGTCTGAATGGAGCCTTACAGGGGGGTTATCAATGACAGGGGGTGATCAGGGTAATCAGGGTGATCACCCCCCTGTCACTGATCACCCCCCCTGTAAGGCTCCATTCAGACATCCGCATGATTTTTTACGGATCCATGGATACATGTATCGGATCCACAAAACGCATGCGGACGTCTGAATGGAGCCTTACAGGGGGGTTATCAATGACAGGGGGTGATCAGGGTGATCACCCCCCTGTCACTGATCACCCCCCCTGTAAGGCTCCATTCAGACATCCGCATGATTTTTTACGGATCCATGGATACATGGATCGGATCCACAAAACGCATGCGGACGTCTGAATGGAGCCTTACAGGGGGGTTATCAATGACAGGGGGTGATCAGGGTAATCAGGGTGATCACCCCCCTGTCACTGATCACCCCCCCTGTAAGGCTCCATTCAGACATCCGCATGATTTTTTACGGATCCATGGATACATGGATCGGATCCACAAAACGCATGCGGACGTCTGAATGGAGCCTTACAGGGGGGTTATCAATGACAGGGGGTGATCAGGGTAATCAGGGTGATCACCCCCCTGTCACTGATCACCCCCCCTGTAAGGCTCCATTCAGACATCCGCATGATTTTTTACGGATCCATGGATCGGATCCACAAAACGCATGCGGACGTCTGAATGGAGCCTTACAGGGGGGTTATCAATGACAGGGGGTGATCAGGGTAATCACCCCCCTGTCACTGATCACCCCCCCTGTAAGGCTCCATTCAGACATCCGCATGATTTTTTACGGATCCATGGATACATGGATCGGATCCACAAAACGCATGCTGACGTCTGAATGGAGCCTTACAGGGGGGTTATCAATGACAGGGGGTGATCAGGGTAATCAGGGTGATCACCCCCCCTGTCACTGATCACCCCCCCGTCACTGATCACCCCCCCTGTAAGGCTCCATTCAGACATCCGCATGATTTTTTACGGATCCATGGATACATGGATCGGATCCACAAAACGCATGCGGACGTCTGAATGGAGCCTTACAGGGGGGTTATCAATGACAGGGGGTGATCAGGGTGATCACCCCCCTGTCACTGATCACCCCCCCTGTAAGGCTCCATTCAGACATCCGCATGATTTTTTACGGATCCATGGATACATGGATCGGATCCACAAAACGCATGCGGACGTCTGAATGGAGCCTTACAGGGGGGTTATCAATGACAGGGGGTGATCAGGGTGATCACCCCCCTGTCACTGATCACCCCCCCTGTAAGGCTCCATTCAGACATCCGCATGATTTTTTACGGATCCATGGATACATGGATCGGATCCACAAAACGCATGCGGACGTCTGAATGGAGCCTTACAGGGGGGTTATCAATGACAGGGGGTGATCAGGGTGATCACCCCCCTGTCACTGATCACCCCCCCTGTAAGGCTCCATTCAGACATCCGCATGATTTTTTACGGATCCATGGATACATGGATCGGATCCACAAAACGCATGCGGACGTCTGAATGGAGCCTTACAGGGGGGTTATCAATGACAGGGGGGTGATCAGGGAGTGTATATGGGTGATCACCCGCCTGTCATTGATCACCCCCTGTAAGGCTCCATTCAGACGTCCGCATGTGTTTTGCGGATCCGATCCATGGATCCGTAAAAATCATGCGGACGTCTGAATGGAGCCTTACAGGGGAGTGATCAATGACAGGGGGGTGATCAATGACAGGGGGTGATCAGGGAGTGTATATGGGTGATCACCCGCCTGTCATTGATCACCCCCCTGTAAGGCTCCATTCAGACGTCCGTATGCTTTTTGCGGATCCGATCCATGTATCCGTGGATCCGTAAAAATCATACGGACGTCTGAACGGAGCCTGACAGGGGGGTGATCAATGACAGGGCGGTGATCAATGACAGGGGGGTGATCAGGGAGTTTATATGGGGTGATCATGGGTGATCAGGGGTTTATAAGGGGTTAATAAGTGACGGGGGGGGGGGTGTAGTGTAGTGTGGTGTTTGGTGCGACTGTACTGACCTACCTGAGTCCTCTGGTGGTCGATCCTAACAAAAGGGACCACCAGAGGACCAGGTAGGAGGTATATTAGACGCTGTTATGAAAACAGCGTCTAATATACCTGTTAGGGGTTAAAAAATTCGGATCTCCAGCCTGCCAGCGAACGATCGCCGCTGGCATGCTGGAGATCCACTCGCTTACCTTCCGTTCCTGTGAGCGCGCGCGCCTGTGTGCGCGCGTTCACAGGAAATCTCGCGTCTCGCGAGATGACGCCTATTGGCGTTAGTGTGACCTGGGAGAGCCGCCGCGATGACGCCTTTCGGCGTTAGCGTGGCGGCAAGCGGTTAAAGTCCTGGTTGCCATAGTAGTAGTGGGGAGCGGTATACTTACAGTCCGTGCAGCTCCCGGGGCGCTCCAGAATGACGTCAGAGCGCCCCATGCGCATGGATGACGTGCCATGCGATCACGTCATCCATGCGCGTGGGGCGCCCTGACGTCACTATGAAGCGTTCCGGGAGCCGCACGGATGGTAAGTATACTGCTCCCCACTACACTTTACCATGGCTGCCAGGACTTTAGCGTCCCGGCAGCCATGGTAACCATTCAGAAAAAGCTAAACGTATCCAGCAATGCGCCGAAACGACGTTTAGCTTAAGGCCGGATCCGGATTAATGCCTTTCAATGGGCATTAATTCCGGATCCGGCCTTGCGGCAAGTGTTCAGGATTTTTGGCCGGAGCAAAAAGCGCAGCATGCTGCGGTATTTTCTCCGGCCAAAAAACGTTCCGGTCCTGAACTGAAGACATCCTGATGCATCCTGGACGGATTTCTCTCCATTCAGAATGCATTAGGATAAAACTGATCAGGATTCTTCCGGCATAGCGCCCCGACGACGGAACTCTATGCCGGAAGAAAAGAACGCAGGTGTGAAAGAGCCCTAAGACAAATTTTTTTCCCCCCAAAAGTGTGTGGGGGGGGGGGGGGGGAATGGCAGTGCGTCTTATAAAGCGATGGTTGACTTTTTACGTGGTTGACACGGATGTATCGCCGGCCACTATGCTGCACAGCGCGGCCGGCGATACATCAGTTACAGTACGGGGAGGGAGGAGGGGCTGGAGGCAAGTCGTTTTAATGAACAAATGTTCTTCTATTTATCTGTTCTGTGCAGTGCTATTAAGAAAATGGCAAGTTTTGTATTTTGTACTTTTGCAGTAATGCAAATATGTTATTTAATTTAGTAAAAGATGTTTTATTTTGAAAAACACTGTGCATTTCAGTTCTTGAGTTAAGCATAACTACATTTCAGCATTATCAGTAATTTCGGTGTGCTTTTGCTTAGAAAAGCCAAGCAAATAGACCTCTAGCACAATTCCCTTAAAATATTGCATCGCATATCGTTTTTGCAATTTTTAGGGCTCTAATCGCAATCGCACAAAATTTCCATATCATGCAGCCCTAGTAGGGGCTCATTTTTTGCGGGACAATCTACTTTTTATTGATACCATCTTGGAGTGTGTGACTTTTTGATCACACTTTATAAAAAAAAAATTGGGGAGAGAGAGAGAATGAAAAAAGGCAAATTGGTAATTTTGACCCTTTTTTCCATTAAGCCATTCGCCATATTGGAAAAATATTTTTATATTTGAATAGTACGGGCGTTTTTGGTCATGGTGATACCCATGATGTTTATATTTTTTGTTATTTAGATATAAAAAAAAATATTATACGGAAAGTGGGGTGATTTAAACTTTTTATATTTTTTAACTTTTTTTTGTAATGATTTTGAAGCTCCTATATGAGCCTATAAAATCTGTTTTTTATTTTCAACCATTATGTATTTTTAAAATGAGTTTATTACTGTGAATTGCTCATTTTGTTTTGTTGGCCTGCCATCTGGTGGCCAAAATAAGAATTGCAGAATTAATGCTGTGAGTCTCGTCAGCAAGGCTCAGAGAATTCAAAGCAGGCATGCTCAACCTGCAGCTCCCCCAGCTGTTGCAAAACTGCAACTCCCAGCATGCCCAAACAGCTATCAGCCTACAGCAGGGCATGGTGGGAGTTGTAGTTTTACAACAGCTAGAGGGCCGCAGGTTGAGCATCCCTGATTCAAAGCAACTACCAACATCCCCATTGGCTGCAGGGGGTGTCGGTAGAAAGCCCGGAAGCGCGAGCCTTTAAATACCACAATCAGCATTATTGCCGATCATGGTAATTTGCGGCAGGTCTCTGCCTTGACGCCTGGTGCACGTGCGAGCAGGCGCCGTGTTTGCCTATCGCTCCAGCACCGTACATGTACGATGCTGGTAGCGAACAGGTTAAAGGGGTTACCCAAGACTTTTTTATTTCACTGTTGATATAGCTGTAAAGGAGGTTGTGTTTTGCAGCAGTTGGTTATAAAGGGATTATCCTACTGTTTTACAGTCAATGACCCTGTTTTGTTCGTTAACTTGCTTCTATATTGGAGGTCATTTATCAAAGAGCAAAGTTTTACGCCTCCTGCACTGCTGGAGGATGTCCCTAAGTTATGCCACATACATTAGGCGCATCCTTTGCAAGTCCGTGCACCTAGGTTGAAATCTAATCCACCTTCTCACTGGAAAATGGACATCAATTTTATAGAATTTTCCAGGGCTCTGCTCCCATCAGTCCCCATTGTTTACAGCAGCGTAAAAATGCCATGTACGCCTACATTTAGAGACAGGGGCATTTAAAAAGTCACATAACGGATGGGTTTGTGTTTTTTTTAAGCCAAAAGCTGGCACAAGGTGATAAATAACGCCTATTGTGATTATTTTTTAGTGTCTGCTGCTGCCCCTGTAAACAGGGCCTGCGAATTGTTTTGGCTACTGCATCCCTAATGTATGACATCACTGATAATGGCTTCTATGCCACCTCCTTCCAGCCGATAATGCTACTGTCCAGGAGCAGACTGGCCATAGACCCTTACATGGAAATTTCCCAGGAGGCCACCCAAGCCCTCCTCATGGGCGTAGCCAGATACATAAAGATCTGATATTCTCAGCATTTATTAAAGGGGTTGTCTGGGTTCAGAGCTGAACCCGGACATACCCATAATTTCACCCAGGCAGCCCATTTCATGCTCCGATGCTCTCCTTTGCCCTGTGCTGGATCGTTTAGGACAAGGGCTCTTTTATTTGCAATAACACACTGCCGGGCTTCCACCCAGCAGTGTGTTCGGTGACGTCACCAGCTCTGATGGGCGGGCTTTAGCGCTGCCCTAGCCGTTTTACAGGCTAGGGCAGCGCTAAAGCCCACCCATCGGTGACGTCACCAGGCTCACTGCTGGACAGAAGCCTCCGCCTGGCAACCTGAAGGAGAGCCTGGTTCGTCACCGGAACTCCAGAAAATGAACTGCTCCGATGCTCAAGTCAGGGGGACTGCCTGGGTGAAAATGGGGATATGTCCAGGTTCAGCTCTGAACCCGGACAACCCCTTTAATGTAGGAGCATCAGGTACTTATGCACCTGGCCAATGGCTGCAGGTGCCCTCCTGAATTCAGCTGTATTGCTGTCTTTCATACTGTAGCAGGGGCAGCAGTAGTCTGTGCTGCACGGTTCTGCTAGGGTGGGATTTTGTTCTGCACTATAGTATTTTCTGTCCGCGCCTACTTCTCTTGTCCCCGAATACATGTGTTGTTCCTGCCTACTTGTGTTGCCCCGCTTTCTGTCAATTTGGATCCACATAAGTTCCCAGTCCACCCCTGCTCCTGTCCTGTCTTTTACTGCGCAGACTCGACATCAGGCATTCAGCGTCTGCTCAGTAGAAACAATTCCCCTGTCCATTGTGGGCAGCTTCTAAGTGTAGTGAGCATGTGGACTGTTAAAGGCTGCTGCAGTGCCAGCTCCTTTTTTTTTTTTTACAGATTTGGATAGTTCCCCTGTTGCATACCTCACACCTTTTAAAAAGACCAAGGAGGGATATTATCAGAAGTGCATTAATTTTCTTTAAACTAAGCCCCCCTTCTAACTCTGCACAATGCCACTCAGTTCCCCCAAACAGCAGTTATGCCCCCTTAGTGTTCCC